>NW_010563056.1:3286-23114 GCF_000687285.1 Phaethon lepturus
ATTCACAGAAAGCTGCTTGTAAGTTCCTAGGAGTGAGCAAGTATTGTTACATATGCTAAATGTATATGACACAGAAAAGCGTAAACGGACCAGAACAACGGTTCACTTGCTAACCAACCACATTTGACATGTGGTAGTCTTTAGTTTTGTTTATGTATTTGCTATTCTCTACTATTTCTTGTAATTTTTCTGCAGACTGTGAAAAGAAAGTGTACAAACTGTAGAATTTAAAACATTTTATATTTTTCTGACCCACAAATGCAATGTAAGAACACCACTGTAATAGCCTATGCTACCTCAAGACCTGGGTTAATTTGTGTATTTGCTGGTGGGAGGTAAATGATATAAAGCTTTCTGCTTTCTGACTGCACAGATCAGTACAAGCGGACACAGTTTATATGCATTTTGAGCATCATAAGTAGGCAGAGATGAGTTTAGCTTAAGAGTCATACTGTGTGTTTAATCCCCAGCAGATTATGAAGAAATGGATGGAGGGGGAAAATTTGGCAACATCTCTACCCATCATCTTCCAAGTTCCCTTTAATTATAGCAAGCTGTGGTGACAAGGCACAAAGCTTGCACAGTGCTGTAGTAGTGATGTCTCCAGCCTCTTTTTGGACAACACACCTAAGTCTGACAATCTTAAGCTTTTCTTTTCCCCTGCTTTCTCTGTCACAGTTTAGTATTCAGCTGCCTTCCCCATCTTCCAGGCTTATAACCTTACTACAGTCTGTAGATTTTTCTTTCCTTTTGCTTCAAAATAGCCAGTATCTGTGCTTCCTTGTACCATTTCCACTTCGAAAACTTTAATAAACATGTGATGCCCTTTAATTTCATCAAGAGCAAGTTATCAGATGAGAAAACAATCATTTTTTGCTGTTCTACCCAATTTTCCTTTGGTTGTATAAGTAGTACTCATCATTCTTTGAGACTGTTTAATGTGCCAGACATAATAATATTTGCTTGAGTTTTTAATACCCAATTAAATTTTACTTTCTGACAATTAATATTTCATAGAATCTCTAGTTCATTTCTTTTAATGTGGCAGTTGGTAGAACATGCAACAAATCCTATAGCCTTTTGTTCTGTCACTCTAGCAAATTTTCTTTTTATATCTAGGAAAAATAATTTCCTTAGTTCTGCTTTTATACATTTGTCTTAGTAGACAATATCTTGTACGAAAACAGCAGCAAAATTGTTCTTGGCCAGTGATATTTATGAATGTATGTTCTTTACTCTGGAAAAGAAAATTAAAACCTTTTGTAGTACAATGGTCAGTACAAAAATGCAGTTTTGCCAGAAAGATGTTTCTGTTTCATTTCAAACATGGAATATGTTTCCAAAATTATCAGTTAGATGCATTGTCAAATAGATCTTCCTGATGCTGCATTTCAGAATTCCTTGAATTAGAAGAGGAGCCCTTTGACAAGTCCACTCATATGCATGCCATGTCTGTTACCTTACCACATGTCAGCAGAAATGTTTTATGGAAATGCTGGCAATGTGTCATTCTTTCAATATATTCATACATCATATGAAAATAGAGTTTAAAAGATATCAACATTCTATTAGCTTCTTAGAATTGTTACTTTAATTCCTGGACCTACAAATAATTTATAGAAGTGAACATCATTATATCTGCAAAAATACCTAGTGAATTCAATAGACCTAGTCATTTTTGAAGGGCTTAGTATGAGGTTAGCATAGCAATTCACACAGTCCAGATTCTCAGCTGAAATGTGGTAGATGAAGCAGCTAACAATCTGTCCCACTTGCTATCCCAAATTCTAACTTTGCGAAGGAGGTTGGGCCATCAGAAATCCTTCCCTGTTTCCTCATTCAGCAGAGACATAATCAATGGTGCTGGTAATGATTCACAGTATCAGCTCTGTCCTATGACTAATACCAGAGAAAACAGAAGTTCATCTGTCACCCATTCATTGATCTGTTTTCCCTGTGAGCTAATGCTTAGTTTTATTTTAGTAAAACTGGAAATGGGTAAAATGGCACCAGAACATTGGACCCAATATAATTCTGTAAAAATCCATCTAATTTGTAGCAGTTCAAAACAGTAGTTCAAACAGAGGTTCAAACCAGTGCTTTAGAACACAAAACTGCCATCAGCCTAAGATTTTTCTTTTATTTTCTTAGGTTTACCAAGGGTACAATTAAAAAAAAAAAAAAAAAGACTTTTTTTCCTATGTATTAATTACATCAGGATTTTTTTTTTTAAAGAACCAAGAACTAAAACAGAAACAGGAAAAAAAAAATCCTAAAGTTCTGTGTGACAGCTGCATTGCACAAGTTTTCCAGTATTCAAGTAATCCCCAAATAAGGGGATAAAAGGGATTGCCTTGTGCAAGTTTCTGATCCTCCATTGTAACAGTTCATTCTACTTGCAGCCATCAATACCTTCGATTACTGTATACTACATTTTTCAATAAAGTTACTAGTGAAAATATAAAATCAGCCTCTAGAATGATCCTTAAAGAATTTTACCAATGATGTCCTTCAGCTAATATTTCTCTTTCTATACAGTAGTCTTTGCCAAATCATTATTTATAAATCTTGTATTAAACACCACCTTTTCTACCTTAAATAATTTATGTATGGTACCATAACAGGTACTTTATTGAAATATATTAGATCTGCTGTATTTTCCTTTGAAAACTTGTTCTTAGTGAAAGCTTACACTCACTTTTTTTTTTTTCCTTTTTTTTAAGTATCTGTAAAGTATCTGTAGATATGTTTGTTTCTGGTCATATGAAGCTATCAATTATTTGTCAAGACTAATGTGAGGAGCAAAAGAAGGCACCATAACCATGAACATCTTTCTTACACTTTGGCATGTTAGAATTCACTCTATCAGTGAATACTCCACTTTCAGCTTGGGATGTTTTCATACTCAGAAGTAAGAATGGGAGACAAAACCAACAAGTTCTAGTAAGTATATATATGCCTGCCATCATAAAACTAATATCTAGAAAGCCACATAAACACTTAAAAAATTACTGTTGCTACATTTTCATATTTGCAGTACAATGTGTTTCATGCTGTCTTGAGCTCACTTTTTGGAACTTTTTAATTAGTTTTTGAAACTAGCCTGATGTTCCTTTCTTTCTCCACTACTCTTTTTTGAGCATCTGAGGAATATTTTAATTTTCACTGTAATTTCTGAAAGAAAAAATCCCAAACTTCACCTCTCATGTAACTCAATTTGGAACAATAAATTGACCCACCTTACGAAAACAAGGATGATCTGTTCTCTAAGGACCCCAACAAGCATCAGTTCTTAGCCCTCTCAGCTAATTAATTTCAACTTTCGCATAGATAAGCAAAGTTTTTCAAACATTACTATTATGTACCTGACAGGATAAATCAGAAGTCTTTGAATAGTAAGTGCATAGACATTAGTTGTCTTCTAGTGATATTCAAATACACACTCAGTGAAATATTTAATGAGTGCTTCCACCCTGACAAAAATCTCAATTTATTCCTACAGTTCAAAGATAACAACTAGCAAGGACCGGGGAAAGAACTCAAATAAACTCGTCTAAAATGCAGCAAATAACATATTAGGAAATTTAAAGGAAATCTGGGAAAGTAGGAGTTGAGGTGGGAAACAACATATTTTAGAATGTCTGGAGACAGCCATCAAAGCTGGCACTGTAACTTCACAACTGAGATTGCAGACAGACTTTCATAATTTGAACGTCACACACTGAGTTTAATGTCTGTTGGAAAACCAATATGTCTTACAGATTCATAATATAATAAAGGGCTAGCCTATTGAATCATGTGTTATTTATTTTTCTCTGAGAAAGCAGCAAGAATTTTTTTGTCTTATCACCCTAATATATTTTTCCAATAACCCTGTAATGTTCTATGATGAGATTTTTTAACTTTGAAGTCGCTCTAATTTTCCATCTGTATCAAACCTTTAGCAGAAGCTTGCCTGCTTTTAGAGCCTGTGCTAACCATAAGTGACGGCAATGAAAGCACAGCAGCTACAACAGGAATGCAGTCACCCCTCGGGGCAAGCCCCAGTCAAGTGTAATCACTTGTGGGTCAGAGTTCCTGCTCACTTGATCCCACCTCTCCCCTACTTCTTCCATGAGATTTGAGATGCTAATGGCTGAGTAAGCCAATGCTGCTGGCCTAGGGAGTAAAGAGAAGTAAAAGGAGTGGAAGCATTCTCTCCTCTCATTCACTGTTTCCCTTTCCTCCTTTGCCAAAATATCCACGGACAGGGAGGGAACGACCAGGAGGGAACGAAGTGTGAGCGACTAGACCTCTCCTGCCCATTTTTGTGGCTACTGATCCTATAATAGGAGACCCTCACAAAGAAGTGAAGATATGACTTTGGATTTGAAAATTTCTTTAGTATACTCTCAAAATCAGTTGCTCATATGTCATTCACTTGGTATATCATAGAAGTGTAACCTGCAAGGTGCTTTCTAGTCCTACACAGAGTCATTTCATCTGCCCTTTCAAACTTCCAGTGAACAGAATTCTTGATTCTTCATATACCAGTACTAGTCCTAATATTGGAAGGTACTTTTATGGCGTATATTTATCAAATCTGATTAGCAATCATTGCAACATTCACATGAGCTTTGCTTACATAAATACACATATGTGAGAGCATGAATTTTCTTCCATGTGTTTTTTTTCCTATCATTGCCACTGTAAAATACTTTCAGCAGTTATATTCTGCAGCTCAAATATAGGATCGATAACATTTAGCGAGACATACCAGGTTTGCTAAATGTTTGCAGATTTACCAGTATTTTGTAACTTTATAATTCAAACGTGAATTATAAAAATAGAAAAAAATGTTGCCTATCTCTAACATTTTTCTTATTTCTCTTCCTATAATTTTATTTCTGCTTCAGTATTACAACAGAAATATGATGTTATACAGAACACTAGCCTGAATCCTTTCATATCACTTCAGGATATGGTTTAGTGGGCATGCTAGTGTTGGGTTGATGGTTGGACTTCATGATCGTAAAGGTCTTTTCCAACCTTAATGATTCTGTGATTCCCTTACCAAAAATGTGCTAACTAATCAATTTATTTCCAACATTTAAGTGACATCCTAAATCCTAATTCAAGCACAGCTTCTTTTTTGTACTGAAAAATACAGACTCAAATGTTCACAAAAGGACATAATTTATCTTAATGGTGGTATACTTGATGCATTACTGTACAGCACACGGGGCAGCAGTCCCACTGCTAGCTGATATATAACTTCAGAGTCACAGGGAACGCAGACCTTGAAAGCTACAGAACAACAGACAGATAACAGGACAGAAAATATTTCACAGGTCAGTGTCAATAAACTGACACTGGCCTGCGGTCTGAATTGCCTATCTCCAGGTAGAATCATAATAAAGAGCACATAAAGCTTTCCTTTTTTACTGAGCACACAAAAGGGAAAACTAAAGGAACGTCAGCTAGATGGATTAAGTGAATAACTGTCTTTTAATTACATCTTTTAACAAAGGTAGAGATGCTATGTAGGAAAAAAATGTGATAATACAGCACATGGAAGGGGGAAGAGAAGAATAAGATACACCCAGCTGGCATAAATGAACATAAATGAAATTAAGTTGCCTGAACAGCAGGAAATACAATTTGTGCCAGAAACTGTCAAACTGATTTCAGCCATGTCTCAAACAAGGCTATCAATCACTGTCTCATCCTTGTCTTCAGCATGTTTTTTCTTACCTCCAGCTGGCTGTAATTCAGCAGTGGAGTCGTGTTAGCTGAAATCCATCACTTCTCTTTGATCATCTTTTATTCTTCAGAGTTTCAGCTATTTCTGCTAACCTGGAAAGGTACTATTCTGCCTACATAATCGCGCAATAAGCAGCTCATGGGCAGGAATGGAGGTTGCAATGCTTAGTGAACACAGCCGTGGACGGACACTCAGAAAATCTGGATTTTATTCCTACCCGTGCAGTGGACATTGAAAATCTATCCTTTTGTGCTTAACTTTCCTCCATTTGCAAGATATCCTCCTTTATTATTTATTAATTTCTCTCTCATGATCTATATATTTCACATGTATTCATACATGTCATAACAGTCAAAGACTTCATCATGTTTCTGTTAGTCAAATACTGCCACATATTTTAGGTTTCTGTAATCTGAGAAGAGGAAGAGGATACTTCTTTAGAGAAAAAATTGTTTCATTACTGTGCCTATGCATACAATATGCAGCTATATGACTGTCCTCTGCTCAGGATCTTAAACTATTAGAATGTAGCGCAGGAGTCGGCACCAGGGAGCACCGACAGCTTTCCGCTTCGTAAGGGACGGCAAACTGGGAGCCAAGGGTGACACGCGGCAGGCGGGGCAGAGGCCTCACTGACAAGAGCACAGCACCAACGCACCCAGACAAAGCAGTAACCAGGGTCAGCTAACTGGCCAGGGACTGCCAGGCAGATTCACAGTGATGACGTAGCTCTGAAGTCAAGCCAGCGGGCTGCAGGTCAGCGTCCTGGTCTGGATTAGGCAGGTGCATGGCAAGCAGAGGCAGGGATGCAGTGTAGCCCAGGCAGGGACCATGGCAGAGGAGCTCAGGATGAACGCGGGTCCTGAATGAGAGGGGGCCAGCCCCTGCCAGGGCTTCTCCAACAGCCCTGTATCAAACACCATCAAGGCCAGATAGCTGCTGGGCTACAGCTGGCCCTGAGCCCTCACTGCCGAGTCCCCAGGTTGATGGCAGAATTCACTCAGGGCTTGGACCTTTAGTGGGTAATTAATGTAGTTATAGCCTACTTGAATTTGTCTCTGGAATATATTTCATTGCGCAGCAATGTGATAAATTCTGTTGAGCAGCGTACACTGAAATAACTGGAACAACTTGCATAGTGAGTTTTAGATAAGCATTACTCAAGTTACTACTAAAAAGAATGGCAGACTGACTTTTCCTCTGTTTCAAATACTCTTACAGCTGCTTAATTTTCATGGAGTTCTTTGTGACAAAAGTGGCAAACAGCAAGACCTTCAAGATATTTCTTCATCAGATATGCTTTTGAGAAAAGCATCTATTAATTCATAACCAATAATGACTCAACCACAGAAGTCATTAGTAAATCAATTCAGGAAGATTACCTTTGACTTCAATAGTAATTCCATGCATGAGTAGTCTAAATGATCAGTCTGGCAAGATATCATGTTTGCTTACCATTTGGAAATTACTCTATGATTAACAGTTATGACCTATGAAATAGCTTGAGAAGCTTTCTGCCACTATGTCAAATATTGACTATGTCAATAGTCTGATTAGACCAAATGAATTTCTGGATCCCAATTTTCTATGCATTTTGCTATGACTTAGACCTTTCAAAGCTAATGACCTTAAATTCAGAGCATGGATGATATTGAGACATCATTTTTCAAACTGGTAGATTTTCTTAAAACTGCACTTCATTAGAGATCTGGGACAGCAGGACACTGATAACAGCAATGTTGTAAAAAAGACATATTGCTTACAGAAAGCACTTTCACTGTGCTTTGTTAGGTGAAAACATTTGAGTTGAGGTAGGAATATTGTGGAATTGTCTGTTTTGTATGCACAGTAACCACTGCCAAATACAATTTTTATCATCACTACGCAATGTCAGTAACCCCTTTTGGAAAGTTGGAACTACCCACTAGAGCATTCTTTCAGGTCTCAGATATCAGAACAATGACACCACAGCAATATACATCAAGGAAAATAGTACAACTGAGTGTATCTATCTTGCAGACTGATAGTCAGAAATTAATGAATAAAAAAACATTCAATATTATTGATGGGACACCTCAAACCAAGAGCATGGAAGCTGTTCTTCTCTGATGTCAGTAGCTTATGATGACTATTGACTTACCGTTTTGATTTAAGGAAGACTACACCACTAATGTATTTTTCAGAAACTTTTTAATATTTGATCAAGGATAAAGTACATTGGTAGATCCTACTTACTTGGAACAGTGCAGTAAGATGCAAAACAGAAAGTCAGTGAAAATTTTGATTGCTGTTAAAACAGAGATTACAATTGTAATGGTCCATCAGATTTCCACTATGACTTGGGAAAAGTAGACTACATGTATATCTGTTTTATGGGACTCTAATTAAGATATCAGTTATGAATAGACAGAAGATGTCAAAATTACACCCTATTGTCTCCTCACCTACTCTGTGCCCTGCCAGGGCTGCAGAGAAAGTGGACAGCCTCTAACACAGAATTTAAGCTTATAGCAGGAACGAAAACATGACTAAATAAATGTTAAATATGTGTATTTGGTATGGCTGCTTGTGAGGGAAGAGAATAGCTTTCACCAGCTTGAACAACTGTTAAAAAAATGTATCAGCAATGGTTTCATCTACATTGTTTTTTAGATAAAAAGTATCACATAAATGTAAACTGGCATTGTTACAGTCATGTGAGGTAACAGATTTAGATTTATTCTCAGTATATACATTTCCTCATACCCAGTGATTTCGCAAATGCTTCCAGGTTAAATCTTAGCTTTACAGCCTTTGCCTATTAAATTTACTTCCTTGTACACAGTGGACAAGCAAGAAACATTCTTTCATGATCGTGAAGAAGCTTTAATTACTTTTTTTCATGTAAAATAACCTAACTTAATCAATGCATGCATATTTGTTCAGATGCAAATCGCTATGGTTTTAAATTGCAAGTAAATCACATGATTTTCAAAGTTATCACCAATCTTGTTATACAATAAAGTATCTTGAAAGATGTTGAAAGATGTTCATGGCTCCTGGAAAATGCAACTAACTGACATTTTTCTGTACTTTCTGTACTTTACATTTTATCCAAAGTCTTAATTTGGTCATGATAAAATGGTAAAATGTTAATGTTACTATTCCTCTTTTGATTTTTTCCTCACCTAAGAATGGATAAAATTTCTTGTTTCCCCCTTAAGCACCACATTGTTTTCTGTTGTTATGGTTTGCATGTTAAAACAAAAATGTAGACCTATGACAAGAATCTCACTGACAGCTCAAATGACAGTGTTATTATACCAATTAAATACACAGGATTAAAAAAATTGAATGATAAATGTCCAGAGAGATCACCAATGGTGAAGATCTTAATTCTTATGCAATGTAAAACCTCATTAGGATTGAGTTGCCCATATTGCCGATTTAGGTGACTAGATTGTTATATTTCTTAAGAATAATGTAATGTTAAAGTAAGCATGCAAAATAATGCTCCCTGACAAAACTAGAGATATTGCAACTCACTCTTAAAGAATATTTAAGTCTCTCAAATTTCTTCTATCATAATATATGAAAACATGTGGCTTGTATTTAAGCCAAGATAACAGATTGTTGGTTTGAACTTAGTCAAAAAAGGGGCTTTACAACAACACATGTTCACACTATGATCCCTCTTGTCCATGAAAGTTGATGAAGCCTAGTCCCAAAAACAACAAAGTCAGTGCGAGTCCTTCCGCTGTATTATTCACAGATCATTCTCATTTAAAAGTGCATTATTTGTCCTTTATGCTTCTTACTTTGCCATGTACTTAGGCGTGCATCTAAAGGTAAGCATGAACAGTTTCACAGTACAGAATCACAGAATCACAGAAACACTGGAAAGGACCTTCAAGATGATCAAGTCCAACCATTAATCCAGCGCCACCATGTCCCCTAAACCATGTCCTGAAGCGCCACATCCACACGTTTCTTGAACACTTAAGTACGTACCTAAATACAAGCATGAACAGTCCCACGAAAGTCAATGGGATTGTTCTTATTGAGCTGGAGTCTGAGGGAATCCGTGGGTCTTGAATTTGTAATCTACTTTTTGGCAAAACTGTTTCATGACATAGCTCCTATGATGGTATACTGCAAATACAATTTCCATGCGAAGTAGAAGGACTATTTAAAATACGTTATCATAAACTTCTGTCTGGAAGTTCTTAAATAATGTACCTGTATACCATACATGTATTACTTTTACATGAATCTGTTTGACCCACAACATCTGGTTCTTTTTCTAAGTATAACAGCTTCGAAATCAACATCCTAGAATATTATACATGTAAAACAAATGGGGCCACCAGAATTTTACACAGAATTATGTCAATGGATATCCTTCAACTGGCCTACAGAAATTTACAATATAGAAAAAAAGAAGGCTATTGAAGACAGTAAAAAAGAAATTATTATGGTATATCAGTCTCTTTTCGTTTCATTGTTGGGTTGGTTTTTTTAGTTGTAGCACTTACTAACTGCTTAACCGTACTGATATTTATTGTAGTTCATAGAATCTAACAGCATTGATAGATAGGAGTATACCATGGGTATTTATTTATGTAAGTAAAGTGAAATACAGCAAAATTAAGTAGAAAAAGCTCTGTAATTTGAAAATGTCACCCTGTCTTAAGTCAGAGTTCTTACACTTGATTTTAATGAACTGGCTTTTCCTTCCATACATATATCTATATAGATTAATATTCAGCTATTTAGCTTCTTTGAAACTTTAGTTTTACAGGAGGACTCCAAGGTATGATTTAGAAACTCTTAATACAGTTATCCTAATTAATTTTACCACAAATTCAAAAGCAACAATCATAGCATCAGTGTTACGACCTTGATTTTTGACACTCAGGGATAATTCCAGTAAAATCCAGCAGAAAGTTGTGCTATGTTTTTAAACTCTCCAATAATATGTAGTTCGGTCTACCACTGCTGTAATTAAACAAGACTGAAGAATACAATAGAAATTATAAAGTAGACATAACACCTTTCCTAATCTTCTAATGGGTCAAAAATTGTACACTGTTCTAATCACAAAGCAATAAAGTAATAATTCTCAGTGAAGTCTTACAGCTCTGGGCTAAATGCAGAACCCTGGGGAGTTCTCTCCTGCTTCTCAGTGGGTGAGAATTTACTGATTTACTATAAAAAAGTTTAGCTGTTGTATAGCTATTCTTAAAGTAACAGATATTAGTAATTTATTCAGTTTGTTGTGGGAAAATTTTTTAACCACCTCTTTCTTTATTCCTGGGCTTCTGTCCAGTTTTACCTAGATTGACATACTTTGTTTTTTAGAACCTGAACATGGGTCAAAATCATGTGATGGTTTGTTTTTTTCTCTTCTCACTTCTTTTTATAGAAAAAAGAATGGAGATGAGGGATTGCTTATGGTAAGATTTTTACAGGAATATATGTCTTGGCATGCATTAGAGCAGGTAAGATGCCCAGCTTGCACTTCGAATAGGAGTCAAAGTTGGTCATATTTTTCAAGATAGTTCCTAGCTGTTAGCTTAATTTTCAAGAATGATGCAGCTATTATTTTCTTCCAAAGAAACAAGACTCTACATATTCTATGCCAATACAGAGTATTCCGTGACAACTCTATGGTACAAGACTTTGGGAAATTATGACACTCAGGTTACTAATTGGGCATTTTGTAATACCCTTAGCCAAGGGAATTGAAAATTATCTTTTTATACAGGCTTGGGCTGTTCCAGGAGGTGTTGCCCTCCTTATTTTGAAATGTTATTAAAAAAAATTCAGAATGCTCCTTTAAAACTGGAAGCTATCCAAAATCCTTGTAGTTGTTATTCATCTTTTCAGGTGGAATTCTAGCAGCTGTTCAGTCTTTCTTGGCTACATTTCCTCGTACTTTACTTCACCTCAACAGCCTTTATTTATAACCTGAACTCTCACCTGTTAACAGAGGTTCTTTTTCTTATCCTTTATATTCCTTGAGACTTACAACCCTGCCCTAGATTAAAGAAAATAAAAAAAGGAGACGAGAAATGCCACAATATATTTTTATGTTTTGTCCATTCACATTTGCTTCTTGTTTTATGGCTTTATAATCTTCCCATCTATCTTTCAGCTTTCCTTGCCCAAGTCTGAAAGTAAATTTACCGCATTAGCCTGGGAGCCTTCTAGCACTTTACCTGCCAGCTTTGCCGACCGTGGTGCCTCTGGTCAGAAAAAGTCTGCATTTTCCAGGTCTGTTCCTTTAGAGAGACATGCCATTGCTGTGCTCTCGTTGGTTTTCTGCTCTTTCCATGTGCCACTGATTTTGCTATGCTGTCAACCTGATTTTTTTTAAATCTCAAGACATTAGGTGTCTAACAGAACATTTACTAAAATGCTGACACAGTTGGTGCTATTGGAGTGTAAAGAGATTATAAAAACATTCATAATTCTCTTGAAAGACAACAGGACTTACTATTAACGTCCTAACTATTAAGAAAAATACAGTTAACAGCCCATCATGCTTCTTTCTGCTCGTAGATAAACCCAGGTCTCTATGGTTTCATCTTTATACTCAGTGATTTAGTTAGGAGACAGTCCTCAAACAGTGAACTGCAGTGCTACTGAAATAGCTCCCCGTAGGTGAGATGTAGCCTTGTTACTTGCTCTGTTCGAATCATTATGTAATCTTTGACAAAAACCAAAGATGCAGCTTTTCTTGGAATTATGCTTCCTAAGCATCACGTTATCTAAAACTGATCACTTCTTGCATTGGGGTGTCATCAGAACAGCTTGTGTAATGCAATAACACAGTTGATGATAGAGCTTTGGTGTTCGTAGGCCCTTCAGTCTGGATGGAGTGTTGTTTAAAGGGGTTTGTTTGGGTTTTTTTTAAATTTAGAGGATTTTTGCTGCCTGTAAATTTCAATAGTTCCTACCTGCAGCACTAAATACATTTTACAAAACATTTTAGAAAGTTTAATCAGAGTAAAAGTAAAAAACCAAAAAAAAAATCCTCTTCATGAAGCTTTTTAAACTTCAAGGTGAAAGCTTCCAAGCTGATAGCAAGTGACTTTGAAGCCTCAGAAAGCACTTTTCCCCTTCTTCATTCACTTCTGCGTAAAACTGAAGTGCACATCTACAGTTCCCTTTTACTTATTTGAAAAGCTTACTTAGAACTTTTAATTAGTCCCTACTAAGCTTTCTTGTTACAGACAGAAAGGCTTGAAAGGACTGAAAGGAGGTGCTCTTCTCTGCACCCCTCAAAGTACAGATGTGACAGATGAAAGTTCCCGAAGTCCCAGACACCATGACAGTGCTGCTCATTGCTACTAGCCCGGCTGCGGGACTGTTTCCTAGCACTAATCTCTCCTGGGATAAGCCAAGGCACTGATACATCTGTCACTGTATAATATAAAACAGGTTAGCAAAGTTGAAATTTCTATATAGAGATGACAGATTGTTTAGCTGAGTTGTTTGCAAAGCTGTAACATTTTACTGAAGACACCAGGGTTTTAATTACTCTTTTTCAAGCAAAGGTCTATTAAAAAACAGATCTAAGAGGAAAAAAACATGTAGTACCTGTAACCCTGTGTCAGAGCTTTACAAAATTTTCACATCTTTGCATCTTTAGAAAACAGAGATGTTCCCCTCTACCCAGAGATTCAGTAGCTACAGAAAAGTATAAGTAACTATGGAATTTTTCACATAATTTTTTTATAGTACAGGTATTAACTGGAGTTCTATAAATGAAAGTATTCACAACCCTTTGAGAATAGGTAAGGGAATACCTTCATAAAACTGTTCTCCATTTCATTAATCTCATCATAAGCCATCAGTTAAGCCTGCACTAAACAATCACAGTAAACCTCTAAATCCTGGGAAACTTGATGACTTTTGAATGTTAAACATATCTTAATAAAGTCTTGCTTCATAATAACTCCTAGAAGACAATAAAAAATAAATAATTAAAAGATCACTCCCGCCAAATCATTTCAAACAGTTCTCCCATCTGTAAACTAAACCTTTTTTCTCACCATCATAAAAACATTGGGGGGGAAGAAGGGGGTGTTTTTAAGGACTGAGATGTTGATATTTGGAAATATTTTCCCTGCTTCAATGCAATTTATTACTTTTTTGTTAATAGTAAGTTGTTTGGGTTTTTAAAATTATATTGCATTTTTTTTAGTATTTAGTTGAATTAGGAGTTCACAAAAAATACTAGATGCTCAACATTTGAATTTTCTGGTCAGTTGTGACTGCCACCCACGTAAGATATTATTGGTCCTTCTATTTCATTCAGAATAAGACTTGAAGAAACATCTACAGTTTGTAAACACATGGAAGAAACAATTCTGGACAAACTATGAGATCCATAACAATCTGAATATATGTTTTAGAAAACCGTCAAACAATATTGGAAAGCTTCAAAAATCTCACTCTCTAGAAATGATTAGTCATTAATACAAACTAAAATTATAAATTATAGAGGACTGAATATTTTCATTCTCTTTTTTCAATACTAGCATATAATAACTTTTAATTTAAGCAGTCTCTCATTGCTTCAAATGAGAGAAGTTTCAAATTTTTCAAATTCTCAAATGAGAATGCTTCAAATGTTTCCTTGTTCAAATATGAACAGGGAAAACATTCCCTTAGTCAGGGTAATGTGACAGCAGAATTTGAATCCACCAATATCATGTAACTGAAAATTATTTTATGTTTCAAAAAATTCAGTTTGCAATTTTGAGATCTTCTCTATTTTCTTTGAATGTGCAACATTTTAAAGGAAAACAAGGGTGCATTAAATTTTATGATTGAATAATGTAATTGTCTTTTACGAAAGACAAAATCATTTCATATTTTGGACAAGATTAGTATTGTTATTTGTTCCTGTATTAAGAGTTCAGTGAGATGTTTTCATTCCTCTGATTTTTCACTCTGTCAGGAGGACATCATCATATACACAGGATGACTTTAATATGTACTATTGTGCCCATATTTAAATTTTCCTGTGCATGGAGTTTGTTGTGCACGCATGTCATGGCATAGTTACATTCTAAAGATACGACTGCCAATAGGACTGATTTTCCTCATTGTTCAAGATTTAACCACAAATGCAATGAATCAAATTGTCTTTAAAGTAGATATTGTGCAAATTTGTCGCTGTACTCTTTTGCTTCCAGTGAAAACGTTTCTGAGCCAAAGCCTACTGATAGGTATAAAAGTACATATTGAAATTTAACTAGAAATCTTTCTCTAAATTTGTGTTTTTTCATCCATTAAAATGCAGCTGGGTACCCTATAGTAAAAAACACAAAAAGGAAACCCAACAAGGTTACAAATGAAGCACAGAACTGTTTGTCAATGTCACAATTAGCATGTTTTTATCATTATTTATATGTGCTTCTTTGTCCTTCCTCCTGTTCTGAGTTACAGTTCAGCATCTTCCGTAAAGTATGTGTCTTCACAACATATCCAGATTTGGCTCATCCCCACTAGCTTTATCAGCCTTCATCTGCTGTGTCCAGCCATAGACTGCTTGTGCACCTGCTCTTCTCTGCCCCTGTGAGTTTGCACCTCTTCAGTCTCTTCATCGTTCATATTTAAGATCCTTTTTTCCCTTAGTCAAGCACCACTGAAGGACAGACTGAGAACAAAGAAAACCCTCCTGTTTCCTACTTCAGCACCATTGCTGCCACTTCCATACCCCATTCCCCTGACAATTTCCTGAGGAGGGCAGCTGCTATGTAAATATTGTTTTGTTCCCATTTTTAGGGTCAGGGCATACTCAGGCTTATCTCTGTACAGGATATCTGTAGGACGTGCACACAGTACACAAACCGCTACTGGGGACATACAAGCTCAAGTTTTCAGAAGGAACAACTTAAGTACAAGTTTTGTAGAATAGCAGAATTCATCCCTTACTCCTAAACAAGAGAGCTTGCTGTTTTTCATGTCCATGCCACAAAGCTGCATACAGTTCTTTAAAATGAAACAGAATATTCTTGCTCTTCTTTCAGATGAAAAACAATGTGATTCCCTTAAACTAATTAGAAGAAACCTTTTGATCATTCTGCTGAAACTTTCCAAAAAGCTAGCCTCAGGAAGAAAATCAGCCTTCCAATTCCTCCCAAACAATTAAATTTTGGCAGACTTGTAAACAGCTTATAAACAACTGAAACACGTTTCTAATAACGCAGCTTTGTTTTGTCTTGCTTATAAGCAATCGCTATACTTTTAATTAGATACATATATGTGTATGATTTACATATCATGTATGCTGTATGTGTATGGTTTTTAAAACAAAACTAAGTGATCCTGTAATAATATAAAGAACACATGAGTTTTTCTTTGATCTTTCTTTGTAGCTGATTTTCTTCAAGCCCTGTATCATTGTAAGAATTTTAGTCTTACCAATTACATAACACTCTAAATCTTCAAAACAACATAAAGAAAAGAGTCATGTTTTTCATATATACTAAGAGCCAAGTCTGCACTCATCTATTCTTTGATCAAGGACAATAGGAAGAAAAGTATTAAAAAAGTTACCTGCCATGTCACTACTGAAGCTGTGAGCCAGATTTTGCCAAAAGTTCTGGGAGTGTTAACCAGCTCTGAAAACAGAACAGCTGTTCCTAGTCCCTTTAGGAGGAGAGACTGCTTGAAGCTATCAAGGTATATGTTCTTAACTGTAGAGGGGAAAATAAAAGGAACTTCAACTATTTTTCTATTTTCAAACCTTATTACATGAATGAATATGCATTCAGATTCGATACCATATTCTAACGTGTGAAAATATCTGAATAAAATAAAGATTATATCATCATACAGAAGAGGAGGCAATTTCTTGACAAATTAGAAATGCAAGTTTAATGACATGCAAAGACCACAGATTAAAATGACACGGGCAAAAAATATGAAATACCTTTTTGAAATGTAATTTATTTACCCTATATTCTTTACTATCTGAGCAAGAGAAAATTAAAAAACACATTTTACCAGCATATGTCATACTTGGTTTATGCTGTGTATCTGCCATCATTTATCCATTTCACATTTTGGAAAGGGATCTAGGCTAATTGAACAGGAAAATGTTCCTGTTCTCTCACCAAAGCTTTTAGTACCTTCAATAAATACTCACTCTCTTGGAAATATATTGATCTGTGTTGTGAAGCTCATTGTAGATCCTTTGCAAAAGTTCATGTCAAGTCATTTTCTGTGTTTATTATTTACTCCTAATAACATCGACAAACCCATTAGGCGCTGACAGTTGTACAGTTTTTCAGATGAGAAATCTTGGCCCTTTCTCATTGCAGAAAAAGGTTACAAGACCTCTTTAATGAGATTCATTTGATTTCTAATTAGTAACAAATGCAAAACTCAAGTACATTTGACAAAAAAGAAATAAAGTCATTAATTCAGTCAT
The DNA here is from genome assembly GCF_000687285.1 of Phaethon lepturus. Lineage (NCBI taxonomy): Eukaryota > Metazoa > Chordata > Aves > Phaethontiformes > Phaethontidae > Phaethon > Phaethon lepturus. The sequence goes on from NW_010563056.1 coordinate 20,461, forward strand.
CAGTATGTTAAAAAAAGCTAGCTGACTTGAAAGATCAAACAATAGAGAAGTAAAATGCAAGGTGGATTTAAGTTTTTGGAAGGACTGCATTAGAGACAATTTTAATACAACACCGAGTAAGGAGCAAGAAAAAAGAATAATATTTTTAGTTATTTACCTTTAAGAGTTGGTATTGTATGTGATTTTACAAGGCATCCCAAGGTATCCCATTTAAAATTCTAATACTATTTTTTGAAATATTTTGTGAATTAAAGTGCTGATTCCTATGAGAAAGAAACAGAGAATGTGACCTCAGATAAAAAAATATCAGCTACTGCCTCTTGTTTTTACTAACTCAAAAGCGTTCGTGCTTGAGGCTTAGTTCTGAGGCTTTGAGTTTCTCTCTGCTGTTTTGTTTTTCTAATCAGCAAACATTTTTCACTATGTCTGAGGGATTGAAGTAAAAAAGCACTCCTCTCCCACCTCATTTATTTTAGAATGGAATCACAGAAAACTTTACATTTTTAAACTTTTCATAAGGACAAGAATGAATCCCACAAAAATGGCTGAAAAAATCACCTGAATACTATGATTCAATGGATAGCTGCAGTCACACAAATAAATAAGAACTAGAAACAAAGTGAATGAAGATATTTATATGCGTAATTACCCTTTGAAAATAAAGTTTGAAACAAATAAGAGGTAGAATTAGACTTAAAAGGCATGTTGATGCCCATGTTTCTTTTTGAGGAAGAGAGAAAAATGAAAGAAAATTATCAAATATATTCTGTTTTTTAATTTAACAGTCCCTCTGGGTCTAGGCTTCCTCATTTTAGCAGGAAGAGAGATTTTCAAGATTTTCTTTGGTATAGTCCTACACTGATACCTGGTAGGTATGATTTTAAGCCCTGCATCACAGGCAGCATTAGTACAAACAACTTCTAGAAAAGTAATTCTTAATATACAGTATAAATATATTGAAAATGTGCAATATGGGTGCAATTTTCTTTTTTTTTGTTTTGCTAGGGACATCAATAGAAAATAGGAATACATACAATTTTTTTTGCTCTATATTCTCTAAATTTTAAATTAGATGTTGAAAACAGAACCTGCAAATACAGTTTTATATATAAAGCCACACTGAAAGGCGTGTAATGCTGTCCTGCTACTTGTGTAATTTAGTGGTAGTTAACAGACAGTAATTATTGGAGTTAATTTAAATTCTTGTCCTAGCCACTTATTTTAAAAAGTGAACATAAAAGCTCTTTTACTTGTTGTACCATACTACAATTCTCTCACAAATATACAGAAGGTTATGGAATACAAAAATTGTTATCTTAGTATCCCTACATATGCATACACTAAATAGTATCAAAGCAATAATATAGCTCACTAAGGTCCACAGTGCACGCACATGACTTCATCAACCCTTAGTGAACCATAAAGACCCAAGAATAAACAATGAAAATACATCTTCCATGTACAGAATGCACACTGAGACAGTAATATTACAGGAATAGCTTTGTCTGCATACAGAAATAGTTTCAGATAATGAAAGTGTCAACATACGATATTGCAGGGCTCTCCTCTACATGTTCCACCAGGTGGAATTCAGAAGAACTTAATGATCCATAGTTGCTCTTGGTAGATTTCAAATGCAAATTGACTTATTATGTTTCTTTAAGGCAGCCAGAAAAAAATATCATAATACGTTTCCTGTCTTGTGAGATGCTTATTTTTATACCCAACTGGAGGCAAAGCACATAGTCATGCATATAAGCAAACGTCTCTTAATTCTACAAAAGGCATAGCACCTTTATGCACTATGCTTCATAATTCTTACTTTATGATCATCTTGAGATTCACAAAAAATAACGAGAATATTTCAAGAAAATATCAGTGAAGTCAGAGAATAAATTAGGTTGGTTATCCACATCAGGAAAAGTTTACCCCAGTAGAACTGTACAATGTTTTAGTGCATTTTGCACATAAAATTGGTCTTATATTTTTAACCCCAAAGAAAAAGTTCCATTTAGGACACAGGATTTATATGTCTAGGAAACTGCCCAGGTCATTAGAAAACCAGTGACACAGCAACTGCGTAGTTGCTGTTCTGAAGAGCTCGGACGATAGTTATTTGAATTGTTATTTGATTGTGGGGGGAGACAAAATAACTTAAACGGATGCTGCAAACTGTACTGCAGTGCTGCCAGTTCTTTTCCTTCCTTCTCTTTGATATCTAGTCTTGTTTGCTTCTGATTATTCTGTTTTCAAAACAAAGTACAATCAATTTCTGACCTAAAGTTTTTCCATGGGGTGCAGCTGGGAAATCTCTATCCCGTTATCATTTGTCCTGGGTTGTTGCTGCTCAGACAGAAATACCAGAATGTGAAGCTGGAACTTTCGGTTTGAAGAACATACTGGGTTTGCATGTCAAGGTTTTGGTAGCGGGGGGCTGCAGGGTGGCTTCTGTCAGAAGCTGCCAGAAGCTTCCCCTGTGTCCGACAGAGCCAGCGCCAGCCGGCTCCAAGAGGGACCCACCGCTGGCCAAGGCCGAGCCCATCAGCGACGGTGGCAGTGCCTCTGGGGTAACGGATTTAAGAAGGGGGAGCAAACCAGCATGCAGCAATGGCAGCTGGAGAGAGGAGTGAGAATATGTGAGAGAACAGCCCTGC
>NW_010563056.1:23292-81461 GCF_000687285.1 Phaethon lepturus
GGCCCGCGCTGGAGCCGGCTCCTGGCAGGGCCAGTGGCCCCGTGGGCAGAGGAGCCCCAGCTGGAGCAGGGGTGCGGGCAGGACTTGTGACCCCACGGGGGACCCAGGCTGGAGCCGTCTGTTCCTGAAGGGCTGCAGCCCATGGAAGGGACCCAGGTTGGAGCAGTCCATGAAGAACTGCAGCCTGTGGGAAGGACTCACACTGGAGAAATTTGTGGAGGACTGTGTCCTGTGGGAGGGACCCCACACTGGAGCAGGGGAAGAGTGTGAGGAGTCCTTCCCCCGAGGAGTAAGGAATGGCAGAAATAAGGTGTGATGAACTGACTGCAACCCCCGTTGCCCATCCTCCTGAGCTGCTTGGGGGGCAGAGGTAGAGAAATCAGGAGTAAAATTAAGCCCAGGAGGAAGGGAGGAGTGGGGGGAAGGTGTTTTTGAGATTTGGTTTTATATCTCATTAGCCTACTCTGGCTTGATTGGTAATAAATTAAGTTAATTTCCCCAAGTTGAATCTGGTTTGCCTGTGACAGTAATTGGTGAGTGATCTCTCCCTATCGTTATCTTGACCCATGAGGCTTTTGTTGTATTTTCTCTCCCCTGTCCAGCTGAGGAGGGGGAGTGATAGGGCGGCTTTGGTGAGCACCTGGCATCCGGCCATGGTCAACCCACCACAAAGAAATAGGTATTGGGGCTTTTTGTTTTGGGTCCTGCTCCAAAACTCCTTCACAGAATTTCTTTACAGCTCTCAAAATAAAAAAAAATCATTCTCAGTTGTCTCTTCTGCTGACAGTGGCTTAAATCTCCCAAATAATGCTTAATGTTAGGCATGAGAGAGGTCTCAAATGAAATCTTATGTTTAGAGGATTATGAATATCCATCAGAACAGTCACGTGCCTTGGCTGTAGAAAAAGTAGATCAGAGTTTGGATAAAAATAGACTATTGTGCAAACGCCAGACATCACTACTTCTGTTTCTAGTACTACCCTAAAACAATCTTTGAGTTTGCACCCCAGTTTCTGGCTAACTACTGCTACTTTCATTCTCTCAATTCTGCATAATCGTGCCATTTCATCTGACAGAGTGCAAAAAAATTTTTTGAGGTAGAATGATATTGATATCCAGGACAGATATAGGTCACAATGTATATTCTTGTCTTTAATAGAAATGAAGAATAACGGATGAGGAAATTCTCCCCCCTTACTCAACATTGTTTCTCTCAAGGACTTAAGATGTGGTTTTGTTTTGTTTTATTTCTAGCTTCTAATATTCCACAGACCATACGTATTTCAGGAGTCGCTTAAACTGGTAGCAAAATAATGTAATAGATCTTTTGGAAATTTCTACTAATGCTCAACTAATACCCTGGTAGGTATTTTGTCTGAAAATTACTTATAAGGGCATTATCTAGTATCTAAGAGTAAAGGAGTCTAATGCAGCTTCTAAACATTTCAATTTATAACCTTTTTTGAAGCAGGAACGTTACCTAATATCTCTCATTATAGTGTGCATATGTATCTTTATATTTTATGTTAAAATATATTACATGTATACACACACACACATATATATACACATAGCTCACAGGAGGTAATCTTCAAGATTTGAGGTGCCTGAATCTGTTTGTAACCCATTTTTTTCATTGCTTTTGTTTTCCACATAATTCACAGATATAAGCAACTACATAAAGAGCTACCATTAGTACAAATGCAATCAGCTGTCATATGAATATTGCTTTGAGAATTCAGCAGCCAAATCTACATTTTATTTAGTTCAGCCCTTTAGAAGACTTGAAGAACAGGAACAATTGCAATGGTGGAAGTAGAAGAACAAGAACTGAAGCAACTTTCATCTTTTTGGCTCATTAAGTCTGAAATGAGGAGGTATCGTGATTGGTCATAAAGGTGCCTCAGAGAATCTAAAAGCTGCAAGGAAGCAACTATAATTAGTTTCCTATTTGTTTTTTCCTTTTATTTTCTCTTTTGCTTCAGAGAAACATGCTAGGAAAATTATATTGAAAACTGTAAAAGCATCTAAATTACAAATACAGTTTAAGAATATTTGTAACTTTTTTCAGTTATTTGAAACATAAATGTAATTTTAACTCAGTGCTCTATTATCCTATTGCCTTACTTTGATATACATACACTGCATTTTCAAGCACTTACTACCACATATAGGCAGGTGTGATAATAATTATACACATAATCAATATGTAACTGACATCATCACTACAGTTACCAGCCAAGATTGACTAAGCAAAGAATTAGTCATCATAGTTCCCATTTTCACACCACAGACATAAGAAAATAACATGTCCTTGAAATTTTCAAGGATTTAGAGGCCAAGGGAAGAGCTAATTTCATGATCAAGGCTGCTCCTGGAAAACGTTTCATCCATTAAAATTGAGGACTCCAGACTGAGCTTCTCCTATAACTGTTATTGCAGTTGCAGCCACTTAGAATGTGCAAAAAAGCAGATTCTTGAAAGGAGGAGTCCCAAATCAGCTAGAGGTTTGAGCATTAAAACAAATGAACACTCAGAAATTTTAGATAAGGCAGATTCTCAAATTTTTATACCCTTAAATTTTGATACTTTCAATTTTGAAAACATAAAATGTAACAAACTTAAACATTAAACAAAACCATGATTTTTAATGTTGTTTTACAAAGTTCATTGGGAAAATGCTGATTCAGATGAACCACACCTACTTCATATTAATTTTTTAAAAACTGTTTTAAGTCAAAGATATTTGACAAGAACATTTTGACTACCTGTTACACTACTTTAGATATTAATCAAAACCCAACATTGCAAACCCAAGTAATAAAACATGCACGGGAATCCTTAGGAACCTCAGTCATCTAGCCAATATGAATGCCTTAATTTTCTCCAGACACTAATTATGGCAATCAATGGCTAACACAGGAGTGAGTTAAAGAACCGAACGGCATTGGCACAGCCAGACTCCCAACTCCCCAGTAAAATCTCCGACAGCTTCATGTATGGATTCCAAAGCAGGAGAGACCAAGAAAACACTGTAAAAATTACCAGAAAGAAACCACTTTAGGAGAAATACTTTATCTGATGGGAAAGCCCAGGAAGAAAGCCTTCAGAGGCAATCTCTCTGGTTCAAGGGAAGTAGAAGAACATTGACTGGGGTGAATGTCAAAAGTGAGACACTAGCTGCAACTGAGGCAGCTGAGGAAAAAAAGCACCTACCAATTTAGGACTAGACAAACTGTGATGTTAAATTTTATCCTTGATTTTCAAAGAAACCTCTTAAAGGATTGACTTCATAGTTTTCTCTAAGATATTCAGTCTAATTGGAGCTGGTAAAGCCCTGTTTTGTGGTTTGACTCAATCTGGGGTATTTTCTATGAGAGAATAATAGACTGTTATATCCATTCTGGTGGTTTCACATTCTATCTTAGAATATTCATTATCCTTATGAAAGCCACAGCACCTGGAAGGAGAACTAATGCTTCAAGGTGTTCTGGATTTCTGGAACAAGGGGAAAGAAATTCGTTAATAAAGCCTATTCAGAAACAAACCTAATATGGTGTGCAACAGGCCTAAGTGCCAGACACTTTCTTAGTAAAGTGATGGAGAGTTTTGGGGGGTTTCTTTGTTCTCTTTCAGTGCTTTTTTTTTTTTAATTGGCCATCTCTAGAACCAACACAGAAGCAAAGAAATCTGAGAGTAAAGAAGCAGAAACCCCAGCAACCTATGTGCATTAGGGAAGTTGCTATGTAAGGCACAATCACAGCTGCCTTTAAATGATGTACTGAGTTTGTACATCATGATGACAATTCAGAAATATTTATATTAGATCTGGGACTGCATGAATGCTTCTACATGCCCACCACTTGAAAAAATCAAGAATTTAAACCTCGTCCAAACTTTTTAAAATGCAGTAAAATATATCTCAAATTATTAAAAACAATAAAAGTAAAAAATTGTAAATACATTTAATTTTATCATAAAAAAGGCATTGCCATATACAGATACAATTTCTCTTCATTCCTGTGAAGAGTATTTGAAAGTGAAACGTAGTATTTCTGTGAAAATAACTAGATACACAAACCCCATCTCGGACAGAGTCAAGAATCACTAAAATGGGTCAGACCAGCTTAAGTCACTGCATTATGTCTGTTAGAAATCATGCAGGCTGCAGTGTGCCCGAGGAGCCCCCCCAGTATCTCACTGTGTAAATGAACTGAGTAACTACTAACAACTTTAACTCAGAGTATTCTTGTTGTTGTTGCTTTCTCTGGATATGAATATTATTTAAAAGTGGCACAGATGATTATGTGACAGAAGTAACAGAAGAAATATGCATCCATGTGCTTCATTTAAAAGAAAAAAGGCTTCATTTAAATACATGCTTTAGTGACTTCTGAAGCAGGAGAGAACAAGCAGCAACAAGAACCTTTATTTCTGTCTTCAACAATTACCCCCACTCTCCTGGTCTCTTTATGTCTTCAGCCTTGGCTTATACTGCTTGTTTTTAAATCAAATGCTATCTGCTTTCACATCAGAAAATAACTAAATGTTTTAAACATTTGAACTGAAGTCTTATAAAAAAAAAAAAGAAATCTGATGTCATCCTTATCAGCTTTAAAATTCCCAAGATGCCCAGAACACTGCTTCTGCTAATGCTCAGGACTGCTGCAGTACTGAGGTAATAACGTGTCACCATGTCGTAGCTTGACAGGCCCAAACCCGAAAGACCATCTCAGAGTGTGACTGGACCAAGCTACACCCGGAGAGGGGAGGGCTGAATTCCTCCACAGAGCAGTTTTCACCAGAGAAACCATACGATTCCCTACTCTGGTCTAGGGACTTGTAGTCCCTAACCCTGATTCAAGCTCTAACATGGATTTGATACTGAGATAATAAACCTCACAAGTAAGTACTTTTCTTATTATTAGTCATTTTCTATGATGTGGATTGCTTATCTTGTTTTGAGAAACTGGGATGGTCTTTCTGTTCTGCGTTACAAAGCAGCAAGCTCTATGTGCCATGGTCTGACAGATACGTGTAGAGGCTACCACATAACAGAATATTGATGACAACCCTCTATCAGAACGTTTGTGAGGAGAGAAAGAAGCATATTATGCGTGAAATCATCACCTAGTAAACTCCTTATCTAAATAGGAGTCTTAAGAATAGTTACTTTTAAATTATTTCTGCTACTAATAAGCAGAAGTTAAGGAAGTGCTATAGAAAGATACAATCAATAATGTAGCATTTGCCTCAATTTCAAAATACAGTATAATCAATATAATTCAAAGTGGCCAAGAAAGCTAATCAGAATCTTACACTGTTTCGAGGGAACCTTCATCTTGTGTCCAACTTACCAGAGATAGAAATCCTTTCTTTTTCCTAAGTGTTACGTGCTTCTGTTTCCAACCTTAAAAATCAATTATTGCTGGCAGTGAGTAATTAAAACAACTAATGAGATGTTATTTTAAATTACAATCCTACTTTCTTTGAACTGTTTTTGCACTAAACCTTAATGACCATATCTGCATTATTCTGATCCCTTTATATCTTCACAAGCTTGTTTATCTGTCTTTCAGTTGAATATCACCTGCAGTCATACTAGGAAATAATTAAGTATTTTTAATTGCAGGTTTCCAAAAAGCAAACCAAATGAAAACAAATAAAATGTCGGTTCATTCCATAAAATTAAATTTATCTATGCTGCTGCATCATTAAAATACAGCTGGCTATAGTGTGCAGATTCCTGTCATGTAAGAAATGGCCTACTGCAGTTAACTTTAGCCATCAGGTTAAGTGCATTTCTTTCATCTAAGTACACCACTGAGTGTGCTGTAAAGTCATTTAAATGGCTTGCTGACCCATTTCTGCATTTTCTTTTTCAGATGGTAATAAAACGGTATTGTCTGAAGTACATGCACAATGGGGGTTAGATTTTCTGTTGTGTGGTTTGCTATATTATTTTCAAAATGTCTAGAACATTTTATGGATGTAATGTTGAATCAAGTAACAGAGAAGATTTATGTAAAGTGAGAATGTGAACAATAAATATGTCACATGCTTTCTAAGCAATTACATTTCTGCTGTTTTATGAGTTAATAATATGAATAAATGGTTCCTTTAACATCCAGCTCTCCTTCCTATCTATCCCTTACATCTTGCAACGTGTTTTGCAAACAGGACGATTATTAACATTATCTGCTTTGCATATGCTCTCTCCTTCAAGGCATGTTAAGGGAAATTGTTGAAACCCTCCTGCCCCATTCAGCAATACGTAATGAACAGCCATTTCCTGCCGTCGCCACCATCGAGAATCTAGTGTTGGAGAACCCCGAGCCAACCATTCACACAGACACTTTTATGCCTACGGCTACGCAGTTTGCCCTCCGGTCTCACCTTAACCTCCATCACGTCATGCTACAAACCCCTACTCTGAACTGGTAGGAGACAGCTGAACTCCACGGCACACGGAACAGTGTTTCTGAGCAGCGTTCCCTCCTTTTCATTTTCCCTTCCATTCAGCAGAGCCTTAGGAGCCCATTCTCCCACTCTGGAGTACAACTGGCCCCTATGCTCTCACGTAGAGCTGTTCTTTCTCTGATTTGAAAGCAGAGGCCTCGGGGGCCCCTGAGGGCTCGTACAGTATTTCCAGTGCCAATTGACAAGTCCAGCTCTCTTTTCTTTCTAGCCTGCGTCTTTCTCTGCAAACCTCAAAGCCACTTACTCTGTCGATTTCGGCCAACGCTGATGTAAAGGGCCACGAAGGAACAGGAATTAGCGAGGAGAGAGCTCACGTCTGCTTGGCAGGGACATCTGCACCTCTGCTGCTGCCCTCAAGAAACTGAAACAGAGGGTGTCCCCTCCAGTCGCCCCGACTTTCTTCGGTGAGCCGAGTCCCTGTGCCGTCTGCTGCGTCCCGTTACTGCCACGTGCGCCAGCGGCACCGGAGCAAGGAAGAGTCTTGGCAGCACCTTCCCCTGGCCTGCGGCAGCGGGAGCTCGGCAAGCACAGCCTCCCTCTGCGTTTGCCTGGCCTGGCACGGAGAACAGGAACCCACGGGGCATTTCCTCGAGGTGCTAGTCTGCCCTGCAGGAAGCCACTGAAACATGGGTTTTCCGCCAACGTAGCACGAGTCGTCTCCAGAGAAAGCAAAGACTGGGAAGAGGAAAAGGAAGGACAGAGGGAAGCGAGACAGTTTTCTCTAGAGAAAGGTGGAACAGCTTTCCAGGAAGGAAGAGGTGGCTTTGAGGGTCAGGAGACCCTCAAAAATACCCCCCCCCTGTTTCTTAAGGGGGGGTTTAGATGTCCAAAAAGGAACACTAAAGGCAGTAATTATCAGATGTGAATTAACGCAAAGAGAAGCATGTTCATGAAATGAGAGTCCTAAAGAAAATCTGCATTTTTAATGCATTTTTAAATCTGTGCCAGTTTTGTGCTCCTGGATGAAAACATACTGTACTTGGATGGGCATGAACGTGCTCACAAGAAATTTGGGGGAGGGGGGCAAAGTCAGAGTTCATTTATTATTTACTGAAATCATTCATACATCATCCCATCGCCAAATGGGATGTCTCCCCGCTTCTTTGGGCTTCCAGCCTGTAAATACCCAATGAATTACTTAAAAGGCAGAAATAGGTCAAGACGCATCTACCCTGATAGGCACAGGCAGTCTGAGAGTCACATTGCTCACCTGAATTGGACTGAATCTGCTCTGTTTCACAAGATTCAAAGGCACTCCCCATCTCAGCTAATACCCCCTGCCCTTCTCCAGTTTTCCAGTGCAAATCTGGGTTGTTAATAAGAGTCTCAAGACCTGTCCTGTGATTTCTATCTTGCTGAGTAAAACAGAACGAAAGCTTGGCTGATGATATATGCAGAAATCCTAAGGTACTCAGGATTTAATGCAATTAGACCTTGGATTGTATACATTGCCATTTCAAAAGTACCAGATTTCATAGATACTTGCATAATATTAATGCAAAATCACTTACAACAGCCACATAAACCACACTCTTTTTCACTGTTTGTTCTTTTAAAATAATTTACAAATTAACCACCGCCAAAATCAAACCCAGTTTTTTCTTTTCACAGATCACAGCCACAGTCCACTGAGTTCTTGTCACTCTTAATGAACTCTGGTTTTGCTTAAGAGGTGTTTAATACTTACCAGTATCTAGGTCTGACTGACACAGACACCTGATACAAGGTCTTCAGCCTTATACCTATCCCAGGTAGAATTCTGTCAACACAGGCTGAGGTTTACGTATCTTTTCAAGCATCAGAAGCTGAATTCAAAACACTGCAGAGGGAATGATTGGATATGCCCCTAGAATATAAATAAGAAGGTGCAATAACCACCTCCGTTGGTTTGCAAATCCTGTCTTTCCAAAAACATTTATTTCTCCTCCAAGTAAGCTTTCTACCATAACGCCACTGTTTGAGCTTTCTGGAAAAACAGGCTATATATAACAAACGGGGTAAATGTCGTCCTTCTTTGAAAAATAAAGGCCAAATACCATTCTACAGTAGACATGCGGACATACTAGCCTATTCTCAAGTTGTCTCAAGTTTTCCTAAAAAATATTATTATCATGTTATAAACATATTTCATAAAAAATTCACTGACATAGCATCTTTTCTCTCCTCAGTATCTCCTCACCAGAAACCAAGGCTGATTAATTTCATGCAGTGTCCATGAAAACATTTCTCTAACATATTCAACTTGCTATTCATTATGTCTTTCTGAAATCTCCAAAAATATGACTTGGTGCTCTCTGGTAGGAAAATCTGCAGAAATTAGTAAGAATTACTGTTTGCCCTTTGAAAGTACAAATCCAGATATAAAAATGAAAAAAACAAAACAAAACAAAACAAAACAAAAAAACAGAGGGGAAACTATACTAATGCCCATTTATCTAGTATTTCCTAATCAAATACACTTATTTTTGCACTAGCTGCCTTACTAAGGGAAGGACAGCAGGTAACAAGTGCTTTTAAAAACAGTTTAAGCTTTTTAATGCTGCCACTGTCTTAGTTGGCTTTGATGCAATCTTTGCTGTAATTTTTATATTTAGTTTTAGTTTGCATCTTAAACAATCACCTGGAAGTTAAATTTACTCGATAAAATGAAACATTTTAAAGGTAAGAAGCTCCATCTGCTGGATATTCGGTTGTATATTCTAACTTTTTCTGTGATTTTTGTAATCATATTACTTACATCATTATTAACTCTCTCCCTCCAATAGAAATCTCATTCTTTCACGTTATTGAAAGTAAATAATTTACCAATAATATTATTTACCAAACACAACACAGTAGAATGTATTAACAGTATTTACTGATAGAAAACGTAATATGGAACACCTGGGTTACTGTCTCACTTTACTTTCCACTTGACTTTTATTTCCAGGCAACTTTATTTCACAAAAACAATTTAACAAAGTCTTGAAATTATTTTGGATCAGAAGCTAAATTACTGTTTAAAAGTGTGATTGCAAGTCCTGATATGTAAGTCTGGCTTCTATATCAGATCCAACTGAAAAAAAAACCCCAAATAACAACATAAAGAATATTCATATAGGTTTTGCACCGTATGGCCCATTTTTCAACATAATGAGCATGACACACAGCCTAGATGTTTCCCCTTCGTATGTTTTAACCCGTCGTGGTTCATCCCCAGCTGGCAGCTAAGCCCACGCAGCTGCTTGCCCACTCCCACCCAGTGGGACGGGGGAGAGAATCATAAGGGTAAAAGTGAGGAAACTCGTGGGTTGAGATAAAGACAGTTTAACAGGGAAAGCAAAAGCCGCGCACACAAGCAAAGCAAAGCAAGGAATCCATTCACCACTCCCCACGGGCAGGCAGGGGTTCAGCCATCTCCAGGGAAGCAGGGCTCCAGCACGCGTGATGGTGTCTTGGGAAGACAGACGTCATCACTCCGAATGTCCCTCCACCCTTTCCTTCGTCTCCTCCATCTTCTTCATCAGCTTTATATGCTGAGCATGACGTCATAAGGTAGGGAATATCCCTCTGGCCAGCCTGGGTCAGCTGTCCCGGCTGTGTCCCCTCCCAGCTCCCCGGGCACCCCCAGCCTGCTCGCTGGCAGCCCAGCACGAGAAGCTGGACTGTCCTTGACTGCTCAGCAACAACTCAAAACATCAGCACGTTATCAACAATTTCTCATCCCAAATCCAAAACACAGCCTCGCGCTGGCTTCTGTGAAGAAAACCAGCTCTATCCTGGCTGAAACCAGGACACGAGCTTTTCTCAGAAAGCAAGCTATTTTATTTAAATGAAAGTTGGTATTAGTCTTTTCAGCTAGAGTTGTATCATGAACAGCAGCTGCCAGAGGCCCACAATGGAGGAACGGTGCAAGCACCAATGACAAATTATGACAGTTTTGACAGAAAATATGGGTAATATTGTTGTTCTCTGCTCTACCTCACTTTTCTTTTATCGGTACTGCAGTATCGCAAGTACAAAGATTCAGATCACTGCAAAATGTATTTACAAATCATGCCCTACATCATCTATCAAAGACATGATCAACATTAGAAACATTTTTTAAATTAAAATGGAAGCTTAAAGGAAAGCAAATGTTTGCAGAGATTTACTTAAGTCCAACAGATGTGATTTACATTTCTAAAAGTTTAACTCAGCTCCACTTAGCATTTCAGGTAGTTGATAAATTAACTAATACTCTTTCTGTACCTTGTCCTCCTGTGTTATATGTTTTTTATGTTTTGGGGTTTTTCTTGTTATGATAAAAAATGGAAATCATAGTCTTTGAAAATGTTAATGTGCTATTAAGCTGTACATTATTCTAATGTTGGCTTCAAGGTCAAGCAGCAAGGCTGCCTTTCGTCTTACACCTGGCACTGTTTTATATGCATGTTTGCAAAGAAACATTTACAGGGTGTTTTAGGAGCAATCAACATCTTTAATTCATTGACTTTACACTATTTTTTAATGAAGTACAGATGTATAGTTTTCTGGACTTGTCAACACAGAAACCTTTAATTTTAAAATTCATACAGGATCCAGGTATAAAACTGTCCCTCTTTTTCACAGATAAAATGAAAATGTCTTGCACTAAAAAAACCAAAAGGTGCAGCAGGAAGAGGGGATTTCTCTTTGCAGTTTCCCGCGGCAAGGGATTTGCAAAACTTAAAGGGTGGAAGCACTTCATCATTATCGCCATGGTTCTTTCTTGATGAATGCACTTCATCAAACACTCTGGATGAGCTTAGCAGAGAGATAAGGCATTGGCACACTTTGCTGGCTCTATCTGTTGGCTGTACCGTACACACAATGGCCTTAAAGTCAAGAAAGTGTTATTGAGTGGGGGAATGTGTATTTGTTGCGTTGTCCTCTACATGTATTTCCTTGCTGAAGAAGGCAGAGAGAAAGTAAGCCACCCCCCTCCACACACACACACTGTTACATAGCCCCAGATTCCTGTGAGATATGAGGTAATTTTCCCAAAACAATGCTTATGATTAACTGCTACCATTTCTAGAGGTTTTGCTGGGAAGAAGGCGTGATTCCTATCCATTAGCAGCTTTAAATAAGTCTTCTAAGAAAGATCTGGCATATGTTGATAAACTTTATTATCCATGAATTGTCTCTTATTTTTCTAAATCTCTATCCCTATATATAGCAAACAAAAGAAGTACGGAACTTTTCTCTGTTGCAGTAAGTATTGTTACTAATATCATGGGTCTACATCCCCCCACTCAGACTCCTTTGAAACTCTTATTAAACTATATGTGCATTTTACCTGAACATACACTTGCACACATCAGTCATTTGGAAAACACATGGTGATTGGCAATCAATATAAAATATCAGCTAAAGCACAATCTTCCCTTTTTAGAATTTTTTTTTTCTGAGTTCATCACAACACAGCCATTTAAACATTCACACAGAACTCATAGGTACTTGTTATAACTAGAATTCTTTCTGAAACAGAAGTTAAAAAGGTTCCCTAAGTAGAGAGGTAATTCATACGGATATATAACATGTAAGAGAAAAATCATACAGGCTAGAATATAAAGCATGGAAATATGAAGGGGAAGGCAAAGCAAGTGCTGGAAAAGGGGCATATCAAGAGAAAGGGTAAAAAGGAGATAATCAGAATGTAATAAAAAGTTCATAAATAAAAGAAGATTGGTATCTTAATTTTTGGAAATCCTAAAAAAAAATCTTTTAAAGTAGCTAAAAGTAATTAAGGAGAAATAATATTTTTTACCCTTTTCTTTTAAGCCAGTTGGGAATAAATACTAGGAGAAAAAGGAGAGATAAGCCCAGAATAATGCAAATGGAGAAGAAACTGAAAAGACCGGGAAAGACACTTCAGTCAGAGATAGAGATGGCAACAGCTATCAGGGGAAGGACTGAAATTGCAATTCCATATAATGGAAAAACTTTGAACAATTAGTTTACCAAAGTCTGAGCAGCTTTCTTTTTGGTGCTTTAACACAAACTCTGTGGACTGTATTGCAAGCCTGTCTCATATTCAATCTTCTTACGACAGTGTAAGTATCACATTTTTAAAGTATGACAAGATCTCCAATAAGAAACGGTCTTGTATTTTTGTCCAAATTATAAACTAAATTGGTTTAAAAATTTTTTTCTAAATCTCTGCAGTTTTGTTTGTGTGCAGCTATTGGTGACACCTGTACACACTGAAAGAAGATCAGAAATGTTCTTCCCAAAACAGCGAAAACAGTAACTTGAAAGTATTAGTAAAATCAAATTTTAGCGAGGTTGTGTGCAAAGGCTGAACCCCACACATCTAGATCAAAAGTATGAAATGCCTCTAACTGAAGTGAAGACAAGACAATTATAAGGATGTAATTTTAAAACTTTAAGTTTCACTTCTTTGATTGTACACATCAACCTAGATATTAAAGATATCTAATGCTTATCTAATGAAATACACCGTGAGAGTAAGAGAGACTATCCTAAAGTGAGAGACCTTGAAGAAGGACCTCCCCTTCTGTTTGGAGGCAAGTAAAAGCAGTAGTCACTTATAAAATCTTGGTCATATATCACACAAACTAATCCTCAAATCAAATGTCACATTTCAAATTAGTAGCTGATACAAGTTCAACATGTTTTACTATTGCCAAGATAATTAATGTTCTTTCAGCATCATTAGAACTCTTCCATTAATTTTTTTCTCTGACAAAAACACAGATTAGTACAATTAAAATCTTTTGATGCAGATCTTGTTTATAACGATGTTTGTCAACAGTTGAGAAAATTGGTCATTTTTGCCTTGGCTCAACATCAAATCCATTTTGCATTAATGCCACTTCAGGGGCATGTTTTTTCTTTTGTGGCCCACTGCCTCATTTGCACTGTAGTATCTGCAGACTTGCTCCAGTGCTTCTAGCAGTCTGGGGTCTCTTACGGGACTACCGCTCCCTTATTTAAAAAGCAACAACTGCACAACTTAATGTGTCATAAAATCAAACAAATGCACACAATTTCTTGGATATTTCTAGTCCCTCAGAAGCATTTTGTTGGTGTTGGCTTTTTCTGTTTGTTTGGTTGGGTTTTGGGGATTGTTTTTTCTGCCTGGATTGAAGAAAAAGCTTTAAAATATTGGCAATCCTTCCTAGAAAGCAGCTGTGAGTTGTGCTCAGTTCTAAGCTTTACACCAGACTTTAAACACATCTTTACTCATGCTGAAGTTGCATGGGCATTTACTGTGCCAGCAGTTCTACTGAAATCAGTCCTATGGAGTTCGCCCCTATGAAGTTAATGAGAAGTTGAAATAAATTAATTGGCAGTTCAGATGAGAGTCTGGAAAGATGTCCAGTAAGATCCTAAGCAATGGTCAGACTAGTGCATTGGGCAGTCTTTTTTGACACTTTGTTTCAGCTGATGATGAAATTTGGATTTAATTTCAAAAACATCTTGATATCGAAGTGGGGATATATAAAGAAAAATGAAGGCCTCCTGACCAACACAATAAACCCAAAACCAGGCCTTCCCGGGTCAAGATTATTTATGAGACTACTTAAAAGTTTTTTAAGGCATGTGTTCATGGGAATTGTATCCTTAAAATGGATTTTAATTGAATGCAAAAAATTGTGTGGACTTTATGCTTTAGGAATAAGAGTGGCTTATTTGGGTTTAGGTAAGTCTGTTCCCAAATGATTTCTGCTAAGCTGAAGTGAGTGAGCTATTTTATTATGACTTCACAGAGACTTTATACTGGTTACTGGTTAAGCTATCTCAGTTTAAACTTACACCTTAAATCACAGAGGCAAAACTTAGTCAGAAAAAAACCCTAAAACCTGACAGACCAAAACCTCTCTGTGCTGCAGTTTTCAGTCTCTGAAATTTGGTGAATTAATTCTTGATTTCTTCTAGCCTTTGTCAGTCTTGAGACATGTTGGGACTGCAGGCTCTGAAGGGAAAGAACCATCTTTTGCATGTTAGTGCCATGTTTAGCACAGTAAGGCACTCATTTCAGAAAGGGCCTCCAGGTGCTACTTTAATACAAATTAGTATTACTAATATGTAATTGTTGCAGTATAACCATCCATATAAGCAGTGAAGTGCCTTAATTTTCTTACCTGCTTCCAAAATATCTCTGAAAGTGAAATGGAGTCATGTAATTCTAAAGAACATGTTAATACTCATGATAAGCAAAGAAGAAAATTCTAGGGGGATTAAATCTTTTTCCTTTTTACAGAATGAGCATGATAAAAGCCGTTTCTACAGGGACAGGGAGGTAGACTAATGCTGGAAATCCTCAAATCCTTCTGAATCCTGAGTTAATTAAGATGCTTAATGAAACTTTCTTGATCACGCTAGCAAAGCTTTAGCTTTCTAATAAGAAAATGTATCAGTTACTCATAGTTACAGCCCATGCTTTTAGATTTCCACTGGAAAACATAATCCTAATGCTGAAGCTTTCCTGCACCAAACCAGAGGAGCATTTTGCAGTTTTCTGAGTAAGTCAGTCATGTATTTTAAAACAGAAGTATCTCTCTCTCCAGTACTAATGCAGTTCATCTTATTCCAGACAATTCCTTTTACATTTTCATATTTTCACTATTTCACATTTTTACAACTAAGTTAAATTAAAGATAGAAACATCTTAGATCAATTTTTAGAAATTCTGCTTACTAGTTATATTCTAAATACATTATTTAATAACTCTACTATCTGAAATTATTGCAGTCATGACGGCTTCATTGATGTGGTTAGTCTTCAAAAATAAAGAAAAAAATGTCTTTAGCATTTTTAGTGATAAGATTGTGATGCTGTTCTATTATCTAGCAACAGAAATATGATTCCAGCTTCTGATGCAACTAAAAAATACCTTGGGCCTCCTTTTGTATAGACAGGTACAATATGTCTTAGTGTGACATGATGCTTGTAATATCCTTCGCATGACTTGTTTGTAACTAAACATGGCTTCTCAAAACTTGAAGCTGATTTCCAGGGAAGTTCTGTTTTATTTGTTTGTTTTAATTGCAATGGATATTTATTTTTTAAATTTTCAGTAAACTTCAATTCAACTTTCAAAGTCTGCTTCAAAGTGTTCACTTTCCAAAATAATTTCTGGATATTGCATTCATATTTTTCTAAAGTGTTTCAACTTTTAGAAATCTAATTACTGCTAAGGTGTTTTTTTAGTATTTCAACATGAATATCATTCTTTGATGAACCTCTGATCCACTCAGAGTATTTATGTTAGTGTCATGACACAACATGCTTGACAAGCTTAAGCAAAGACTTCCTATAATCCATTCAAAATCATATCTGCAACTCTGACTAAACTGATACTTTAAATAAATGGAAAAAAAAAATTTGAGAATTTGGGTGAAACATATTGCATTTTGGTGCAGTGTTATGTAAGCTGCTAACCTGGAGATATGTACTACACTGTTTATACTCTGTACAATTAATTTTTAAAAGTCTTTCTGGGTAGTACTTGTCAGACTCACACATTACCCCCAAAATGACCTTCATTAATGTTGACCGCATCAGAAGGGGAAAAATCTTTCAGATTTTTCAAATCTTTGCACTATGTTTATAGTATAATACCTTAATCTGCTTCACGGACACAAAGTAAGAGTGGCTGTATTCATTATGCTCGTTTGACAGGATGACAGAATCCAAGAAAATTTTTATTTTGTGACTGAACTATGATGAAATTTATTTTCTTCACAGAGTTCATTGGACAGCTGA
Source organism: Phaethon lepturus (assembly GCF_000687285.1). NCBI lineage: Eukaryota > Metazoa > Chordata > Aves > Phaethontiformes > Phaethontidae > Phaethon > Phaethon lepturus. The sequence goes on from NW_010563056.1 coordinate 39,508, forward strand.
TTACATTTATTTCAGGAACAGATTGTTCCACATAGATGGAAATGTGCTTTGACCACAAAATGAAGTATGAGGTCTGACAAAAGACATTTCAGCCAGAAAAAGTGATGGGCTGTCATTTGTCACTGTTGAGAGGGCTGATTTTCAAAACCAGCACATATTATGATAGTTTTGGAAATTGTCATCTGGACATGGTCTTCACCTTGGATAGCAAAGCCTCACTGACAACTCATGACATGTTGAAGAGCAGGGCTGGCCATGACCCAGGGGAAATACAGTCAACCACTCATAGCCCAAGACTGCTGGGAAGGTGGAGGTGGATGAGATACTCGGAATAAGCCAATTAGCAGTTTTTTCTACAGCCTATATAAACTAATGGTATGTACTTGACTATTACTATCGATTTCACAATTATAGGCCTTCCCTCTTTCATCACATTCCTGCAGACAAAAAATTGCAGAGACTTTTTTTGTGGACTTGGCAAATAATTATCTGCATAGAGTAAAAACCTTTCAACCCTTGATCCCTATATCAAGCTCCCTGTAAAATTATGAACCTCAGTCACCTATTAACTACCCAGCAGGGCTGGGAGGGTTTGTGGAGCTCACACTGAACTCTGTACTATTGCACTTAAATTGCTTACTGGTGGCCTGAAATAAGCTTGTGTATGCCTACCTGAGCTGTGATTAGTGAGGATTTCCAAATAAAAGAAAGAACACAAAGTCAGCTTTAAGGATGGAGACAGGCAGCTAACGCTGTGTTACTAATAGAGAAAACAAATGTCATTAAGCACTTCGGAGAAAGATCTTCTATCACACAGAATTAGAGATGTTTTCAGTCATTTTATACTTTTTTTTTTTAATTTTAGATTTTTAATTTAAATAATTCACTGTACTTAACTCCTCACAGCAGATTTCATGTACTTATAATAGTTCCCTGTAGGCTCGTTATCAGCTGACCTAGATTACAAGAATAACGTCGATTTCAGAGTTTTCTTCAAATATTGCAAGCCAAGTAACAACATCTGTTAACTCTGGTGTTAGAATCCAGCAAAATATATAAGCATTTAACATATTTCCGTGCAGTAATACTGTTTGGGCAGAAGGCTGCAGTAGAAGATCAGGTTGAAATGCCCCAGGAGATATGTAGTTCTTGTTTGTGGATTTTTTTTCTCCTTACTTCATCTTTGCCAGTTAGATTAACAACTACCCAAAAATATTTACAAATTTCAACAAGCTTTGGTAGTGCAGAAGCTGTTCTCACAGACTCCCATTGCTAATTGCAGCTAGGCTGATGATCTGCATTATAAAGAGGTTTTATCTAGATGCAGTATAAAGAAAAACATTTCCATTTATTAGATATTCTTTCTGACTTGGTGCTTGGCAAAAATTAGTCATGCATACTGGCTATATTAATCAATATTCATACATGCAAAATGTGTAGAACAGAAGCATAGCATAACATTAAAAAGAAAACTCATCATAGTTAATGATTAGCATACTATAAATTTAGTCCATCACAGGATTTACCAAGTTATGTGCTTGTATAAATGAATGAGAATCAAAATTACATAGAATATTGGTGTTTTTGTTTTAAGATCAATTAGACAATTTCTTCATAGTTTGGTAACAATTATCTCAGAGTATGAACTGCAGAAGATGGTTAACTTTTACTAAAATTCTTTGTAAAACATTATTTAGAAAAATAGTTATAGTAGGTTACATTTTGGTAATCATCTGCTGTTTGAGAAAGTGAGCATTTTCCCAAAATAGCATCCAGATAATTTTTATTGTGTTTCCACTGTTCATTTGATCAAACACACACAATTGCCACAGACCAGAATAGTTGCACTTCATTTCTGTCTGTATGGAAGTGCAACTCCTACCACAAGAATCTAAAGCTCTTTCATAGCAATGATACTGAACTAATTGCAACATTACTGCTAATAATAACAATCCTTTCTTCTTCAGTTTCACCTTTCATGAGGTTATTCTAAATCACTAACTGGGGGGGGGGCAGTAATTTTTCGCACTTTATATAGAAAATGATGCGGATGAGGGGAAAAAACCCAAAGCTTTAATGGGCACACAGGGGGCAAGTAGCAGGAACAGTTGTATTAATTGCAATATCCTGCTCTGTTCCCTGGAAATTTCCTCAGCGCCAGGTGCTATACAGACATAAAGGGTTTTTTTTGTTCATAAACTTTTTTTCATTACTTATGCTTGTGACTAAAAAAGTAAATAAAATTTAAACATCATCAAAAAAACTTTCTTGAATGCATAGCAGACCAAATAAGTGAATGCACAAGAGGAATAAAAACAAACCAAAGACAAGCAGATAAATGAATGTAGTAGGACACGTTCTTAGCTCTGTTTTTGGAAGTTCGGAAAGATACAATGCATCATGATGCAGCCCGGTGTAGAGATGCTCACCTGGCCTTCAGCTAGCTGGTAGGTGCACAGATACTAGTTACCACCTTACAGTAGATATAGGTCAGGACAACATATGGGTAACATAACTGATTAGGAGCAACTCTGGTTCCTGAACCAGCTCTTCTGGCGTTACCTTAAGTATTACATGCACTGCACCAGAGGGGAAAGATCTTTGTTTTTTGGGGGTTTTAGGCCCTATTCCTTAACTCAACATTGACATGTTTTTAGTGTTGACATCAATTTAGAGTTGATGAGGCCTTACTGTGAGTATTGTGTGCAGTTCAGAGTCCCACAGTTTAAAAAGGATGTTAAAGTACTTGAATGTGTGCAGAGCAGGGCAACAAAGCTGTTGAAAGGGCTGGAAGGAAAGCCTTATGAGAAGTGTCTGAGGACTCTGGGTTTGCCTAGTCTGGAGAAAAAGAAGATGAGGTGTGACCTCATTACTCTCTACAGCTTCCTGAGAAGCGCAAGTGGAGAAGGAGGTGCTGATCTCTTCTCCTGGGATCCAGTGGCAGGATGAATGGGAATGGTTCAAAGTTGAATTAAGGGAGGTTCAGACTGGACATGAAGAAGCATTTCTTTACTGAGTGGGTGGTCCAACACTGGAACAGGCTTCCTAGAGAGGTGGTCAATGCTCCAAGCCTGTCAGTGTTTAAAAGGCATTTGGACAGTGCCCTTAATAATGTGCTCTAACTTTTGTTCAGCCCTGAATTGCTCAGGCAGTTGGTCTAGATGGCCACTGTAGGTCCCTTCCAACTGAAATAGTTGTATTCTATTCTATGTTACATGTTATTGGGTGCGACGAGCGAGGGAAGACAAGCAGCCAACTCAATATGAGTGATAAAGCAAGCTTCAACTTTATTGCAAAACCCTACACATATTTATACACTGAATTCTACCTTATGCATACTTGTCTTACAATCATTGGCTTAGCTCTAAAGATTACATTATCATACTCCTCCTACTTGTGGTTACTGCTATGTGGTCCGGGTTCCATCCTGTTTTCCTTACTTCTTCTTAACTGTTTATCATAGCTCCTTCTCCTCAAGGCCAAGCCTTGCAGGTGTCCAGCTGTTTACCAGCTTCCCAATGCCAGATACTGCTACGCGGTCCGGGTTCCATCCTGTTTTCCTCGCTTCTTCTTAGCTGTTTCCCACAGCTCCTTCTCCTCAAGGCCGAGCCGTGCAGATATCCAGCTGTTTACCAGCTTCTCAGTGCCACAGCTCCTTCTCCTTAAGGTCGAGCTGTGCAGAGTGATCCCAACAATTGGGAGGTTTCATGTAGCAAAGAGAGTATTAAAAAATGTACTTAAATACTTCTACAGTGCTCAGTAAAAAAATTAGTGTAGTATTTTCCCTGCAAATATGTTCCTTTGAAAATAAAGAATGTTAAAAGTGAAGTGCTTTACCAGAACAAGCCAATTTCAATGGAGGTTTCTAATGCATGCTAATCTGACTTTCTATCCTTTTCATGCTCTGAAAATTTGCCTGGTCTAAGCTTACAGGCTTGTGTCCAGCTCACTTAGTGACTATGCAGGCGGACAGATGAGAGGTTCTAGAAGAAACATTCTGAAATTTCTCTTTCTTCAGAAATTACCCTATAACCTTTGTTGTTCTAACTTGGAAAAAAAAATTTCATTTTTCTTGAGGAGAAAATTCCAGTTCCTACATAGCTCTTCAAGAAAAAAACAAAAGCTATCAGATGTTGAAACGCTTTTTAATGATAAAAGAATTAAAAAACCCAGTGCAGCGTTGCTTACTTGTTTCCTTGCTTGTATATCTTGTATTATCTGAGAAAAAAAAAAACAATTTGAGAAAAAAACAACAAACAGATGAAAAGGGATTATTAGGAAAGAAATGAAGCACAAACCACCATAAATTAACAATATAAACCCATAATTTGGCCGCATCATGCAAACTGAATGCCATCTCAAGATGGCATTGATCTCCTCATCTCAAGAAGAATATAGTTGGACTGGAGCAGGAACAAGAAAGAGCAACAGTAATGGCTTATAGCATAAGAATCCTAGAACAGTTTGGGTTGGAAAGGACCTTTAAAGGTCATCTAGTCCAACCTCTCTGCTATGAGCAGGGACATCTTCAATTAGATTAGGTTGCTCAGAGCCCCGTCCAACCTGACCTGGAATGTTTCCAGAGATGGGGCATCTGCCACCTCTCTGGGCAGCCTGTGCCAGTGTTTCACCACCCTCATTGTAAAACTCATTGTAAAAAATTTCTTCCTTATATCTAGTCTGAATCTGCCCTTTTTTAGTTTAAAACCATATACCCCTTGTCCTATTGCAACAGGCCCTGCTAAAAATTCTGTCCCCACCTTTCTCATAAGGCCCCATTAAGTACTGGAAGGCTGCAATAAGGTCTCCCTGAAGCCTTCACTTCTCCAGGCTGAACAACCCCAACTCTCTCAGCTGTTCATCACTGAAGAGACGTTCATCCCTTTGATCATTTTGGTGGGCCTCCTCTCAACCCTCTCCAACAGGTCCATGTCTTTCCTGTGCTGAGGGTTCCAGAGCTGGATGCAGGACTCCAGGTGGGGTCTTCCCAGAGCAGAGTAGAGGGGCAGAATCACCTCCCTCGACTTTCTGGCCACACTTCTTTGGATGCAGCCCAGGAGACAGTTGGCTTTCTGGGCTACTGGTGCACATTGCCAGCTCATGTCAAGCTTTTCATCCACCAGTACCCCCAAGTCCTTCTTGGCAGGGCTGCTCTCGATCCCTTCATCCCGCAGCCTGTACTGGTATCAGGTGTTGCCCCTGACCCAGGTGCAGGACCCTGCACTTGGACTTGTTGAACCTCATGAGGTTTACATGGGCCCATTCCTCGAGCTTGTCCAGGTCCCTCTGGATGGCATCCCATCCCTCAGGCATGTCAACCACACCACTCAGCTTGGTGTCATCTGCAAACTTGCTGAGGGTGGACGCGATCCCACTGTCTATGTCACTGATGAAGATATTAAAGAGTACTGGTCCCAATACGGACCCCGGAGGGACACCATTTGTCACTGATCTCCATGTGGACATCGAGCTGTTGACCATTACCCACTGGATGCGACCATCCAACCAATTCCTCATCCACTGAACAGTCCACCAATCAAATCCATATCTCTCCAGTTTAGAGAGAAGGATGTTGTGGGGGACTGGGTCACAGGCCTTACAGAAGTCCAGATAGATGACACCCATATCTCTTCCCTTGTCCACTGATGTCGTCACTCCATCCTAGAAGGCCACTAGGTTGGTCAGGCAGGACATGTCCTTGGTGAAGCCGTGCTGGCTGTCTCAAATCACCTCCCTGTCCTCCATGTGCCTTAGCATAGCTTCTAGGAGGATCTGTTCCATGACCTTCCCAGGCACAGAGGTGAGGCTGACAGGTTGGTAGTTCCCAGGGTCCTCCTTTCATCCCTTTTTAAAAATGGGTGCAATGTTTCCCTTTTTCTAGTCTCCAGGGACTTCACCTGCCTGCCAGGACTTTTCAAATATCATGGAGAATATCTTGGCAACTACGTCAGCCAATTCCGTCAGGACTCTGGGATGCATCTTGTTAGGTGCCGTAGACTTATGTTTGTTCAGGTTCCTCAGATGGTCACAAACCTGATCTCCTTTTACAGTGAAGGGAATGTACAATTATTATGTACAATTACAAAGAAAAGAACTGTAGCTAGAAAAGGGGGGAACCAAGTAGGCATATTACTGTTATTAATAGCTTTATAACTGACTTAGAGAAGGTGAATATTAAATTGGTGTTCACAGTATTTTCTAGAGCAAGAGCCAGTGATTATTATATAAAATTAAATGTACCTGGTCCAAAAGAGAAATCTACATTTAAATTTGTAATTCATCTCTACAAGGTATTTCAAATGTTTGAAGGTTGATTAGACTACCTTTTGGAAGAAAATTCCACTGAGTAGTACGTGAAGACACCTTCTGTGGCTCAAAACCACAAATACCTTGAGCCACGAACAGCCAAAAACTATGAAAGTATTCAGGAGACACAACTCTACATACTGTCTACTGCTGCATACTGTAAGGGCAACCAAATAGAGTTTTCATCCAGTTCAGATGTTTTTATGTTTGTATGTATCATATGCACAGGAAAAAAAACAATGGATAAGTGGTTAGGGCAGCAGTTTTAAGAACTAGGGTCTCCTCAGTGTATTACTTCCTGAACATCCAGACTTCCTCTGAGACTGAGCAGCTCATTTGTCCCCTGTCTTTATCTGTTCTCCATCGTTAAAATCGAGAATTTTTCTGCATCACAGGGCTTTAAAAACAAATACATTATAGTTGTGAATTACTATCATGATACAGATTGGTAGAGTTCTATGAAAATCCCAGCTGTAGAGGAAAAAAATCCCTGTAAAAGTTTTCTATAATATATAAGCATTGGACAGAAAAAATACTCAACAATAGCACATGCTTTCACTGACCATCTAGTTTCAGATCTCATCTTTTTTTCTGTCCCTGAAGGAAATGGCAAAAAATTTAGTGACTATTTCCTGCAGATTCTTCTTTAAAAGGGGTGAAAAAAATGGAAAGAAGTATTTTGTCTGACATTCCTGCTTCTACCTCTTGTGTTTTCAATGCAATACTATTAGCACTAGAACACATGGGAAGAATTACAATTAGCAGAACAGCTGCTTACACTCACTCCAGCGCATAAGCTGTCATTTATCTCAGAATTTAAATGTCTAGCGCTACAAAACACATGTTCTTGGTGTGGTTCCTTTCTTTCTCCTTCTCTTCCCATGTCTTTTTGTTATATCAATGATTCTGGCTTATCCTTCCCTAATTAGGTTGTGAGTTCATTGAGGAACATTTCTACAATACCCACAAAATGGTGGCCCAACACTCATCTGGCATATCAGGAATATAAAGGACAAATATGGTAAAGGATGGATGGTCTCACCAGTCAAAATACAACTTTAACACTTGTAAAACATGTCCTTTCCTAGAAATAGTGTCCCTCGATCCCACAATCACATTCTAGAAACAGAGAGCTTTCAGACTGAAGTCTTGGTCTACTTTTCTACTTATTAAATTTACTATCAGAGTATGCTTCAGGATGTTTCAGGATGTGAAATCTAGGCCACCTGAAGGGGACATTTTCTTCGTAGAGTATTGCTTCTTATTTTCATAGCTTCTGTTCTAAATGGGTGGCAGAGTCAAATCTAAACCAGCGGCAGCTACTGAAGGCAGTTGGCCTCTAAATGTTTGTTTCTTGGCAATGAAGTGGGATGCCTGCCCAGAATAAAGAAGAGTGTGAGGAAATGTGTAGGCTTTGATGGAACAGTTGGGCCCAGGGTGTCACACAGAGATGCAAAGACAACCTTGTCATTGAACAACACTGAACTGTTAAACAAGATTCAGGGTTTTGAATACAGGTCTCAGCTGGCTAGGTTCTTGTTAGAAGTACGGTGAAAGATGGGAAAAACAGATAAAGCTTGAAACATGAAGTATTTTGGTCTTTATTTTGTCAATGTCTTTTGCTTTCTTTCCCTCACTACTTCAGAGAAATTGCTGAGGGAAAACAGTTTGGCAGTGTATTACAGCTAAAGATGAAAAGAACTGTCCTTTTTGAGGCAAAGAAGTAAGGTGAGATGAGCTGGATTTGTGCTGAAAAATGATCCTGCTGCTTTGAAGACAGATGCACAGGAAAGGGCAGAAAACAAAATGAAGAGAGAAGCGAAATGCTGTTTGGGTCTGTGATGTTTACTGCTGTTTGTAACCCTGCTGCTTTCGAGAGGCAGCCACTAGCCTCTTCTCAAGTCAACAGCCGTAAGCAAAATCATATCTGTGTCATGTTATTCATGACAGTGCATATAGTTGTTTCTTTAGTCACGGTTCACAATAGTTTTGACTGAATATATAAGATCCTATTAAACAGAAAACAAAGAAATAGGAAAGAAGGGAAATATGGTAAGGTTGAGAAAAGGTGGTAAGAAGACAGGAATTAGACAGGAGAGCTTACACGTTCAGCACATGGCCTTAAGCTTTAGCCAGCAGAGGTTCAATATATCAGCCAGACCCTTCCTCATGGGTTGTTTTCCTCATGGTATCTTCCTGGAATGGTATAGAGAAGGTGACATTTCTCATGTGAGGTCCCCCAGAGTGGTGGATGTGACAGCTGTGATTTGAAAGGTTATTTATTATTGTCCATAAGATACTGTCTTTTATTGGGATTGGTTTCAAATTACAGACAGCCAAACTGAGAGAGAATTTTTTGATTTCTTAGTTAGGTCTGTATCCAGGATATAAGCCTTGGTCTGCTGATTTCCATCTTCACACTTCTTTTGTTTCTTAGAATTCTGCATTTAAATATCTTTGCTTGAATTAATCTATTTTCAACTTTTTAAATTTTGCTTGTTTTCATTGTAACGTGTTAGAAATCAAGTTGGACTTTTGTTTCTTTGGAGAGCTTGTAACATAAGCATAGGCACAATATGGCAAGGAGTAAAAAGGATGGAATAAAAAAAAGGAAGAAAGAAACACAAGTTGATAGAAGAGTAGAATGATAGGGACTGATAACTGCCTATTTATATATGCACCTGATGCTTCTAGAGCATCAAAAAATCTGAGCTTAAAAGAATGAGCTGCTGCTGTGGTATAAAACCCTTCCCTTGATCCTTTTCAAGTACCTGACGGCTGGAAGACGGCTAATGTGACACCTGTTTGTTAAGCTCCCTTTTCCAAGGAGTTCTGTGGAACTACTGACCATTGACTGATGCCTGCACCAGAAACATTCTTAGAAACTCTAATAAGGAGCAGAATTTAGTGGACAGATATGATACACTGAGAAAGAGTCAATATGTGTTTTGTAAGACACATCAAAGACATCAAAGACCTGATGGAGTTCTTTGAAAAAGTCAGTACATGAGTAACGGAAATCTACTTCTTATAGTCTACTTGGATTTCCAAAGAGTTTTCAATAGGATTTATCATCAATAATTCTTGAAGAAGTTAAATGGCCAAGGAATAACAAGCCTTCACAAAGATTAAACAGCGATTGAAAGATAAAAGCCACAGAACAAATTACAATTTTCCATGACACAGGAAAGTCACCAGTGGATTCACCATGACGTGTGCTCTGTCCTATGTTCATAACTGATGTAGAAATATCAGAGAGGGAGCAAATTTTATCGGCAATACAAATCAGTCATGATAGAGAAGCCGAAAGCTGATTGCAAAGGACTTCAGGAATGATATTCATGATACTAACTGGGCAAAAATAGGAAGCCGAAATGCAGTGTAGATAAATAAAGTGAGGCACAATGAAAAAAAGCAATCTCAGTTTTATCTGTGCAATGATGTGCTTGGATCTTCTGAAATAAGAGGCAAGAGAGAGTTCTTTGAGTTATAAAATGCAGTCAAATGACAAGAAGTAGAGGTAAAAATCTAAGTAGAGGTAGAAATATGGAATGTTATAATCTATTAGAAAAAGAATAGGAAAAAGAAGAGAAAACATCATTGTATCACTGTGTAGATCCATCAAATCTTGAATATTACATGTATTTCCAGTCCGTTTCTCGCAGAGGGTAAAGGTCAGTAATGATGACAAATAGCTCATATAAAGGAAAATTTAACAGATGGGGTTTCTTGAGCCTACAAGATATATGACTGAGTGGAAATTATAAAGTAATGCGAAATTATGAGTGGAGAGGTTGAGTGGTGTTCACTGTGTCTTCCAACCCAGGTATTAGGAGTCACTGCACATAATAACAGGCAGGCAGTCCAAAACAAAGGGAAGGCAACACATAGTTAAGATGTGGAACTCCATGTTAGATCACGTAGTAGAAGCTGACTGCTACTGTGGGGTCAAAACAGGCCTAGACAAACTAACAGAGCTAAAACTCATACGGGACTATCGAATAGAGATGTATGACATCTGGAAGTATCTGAGACAAACCACTAGAATATGAAAGATTACTCAAAAGAAATACATTTGCCTCAGCCTACAAAATACAGTTGCCTCAGGTTGTTATGAACCTGCTGATGACCACCATTGCAAGCAGGATACTGGGGCAGATGGAGCTCTGCCCTGCCTCAGTATGGCCTATCGCTTTCTGAACCTCTGCCTGCACTATCGACTGAAGTGTTCAGCAAGATTCCAAGAATGGTACCACAGTCTAAACAAGATTGTTTCAGAGACTTACACTTTGCCCTTATTACTGTAAGGGTAACTTCAGATAGTTTGATACGAAGGTGCCCTCTCTTATCTATGTTGATAAAGGCCATACAATGATGAATGAAAGGCAAACAGAAGAAGACAATGACAAGTCCTGTGAAGCAATTTCAAAAGTATTTATCCAGTACATCCCGCCATCAGTGATTTTGCAGTCATTCACTTTCTGCTGGCCATAATACGATTATGAATAGTAATATATGGATGTTATTATTATCTCAAGCAGTATACCTTCAAAAATATCCCAAAGAGTTCTCTCTAAATTCACATACGATTTGTAGCAGTTTATTTCAGTTGTCATAATGTGCTGAATCTATTCATGATGTCCAGCATCTCACCTGCTTACAGAGTTTTCCTTCCCTGCTAAGCCAAGTCATACAACTGAAAGAAACTTATTAATTCTCCCACACTTTCCCGCTTCAAACTGTGTCTTCGAATCCACTCAGAGCCCCACTTGAAATATGTGAATATAACTTCCTGTCCCTGCTGACTCAACAAATAGAAAGGATTTTGAATCCTACAGCCCAGACCATAATGTAATTCCTGCACTATCTCTAGTTGCAACACTGCAATTAAAGGTCTTTTTCAAAGCGTAGCTTATATAAAGAAAACCCTTAGATGATAAACATTGTATTAGCGTTACTAGGGAAATTTCTATAGAAAATATTTTATATGCTTACAAAAGGCTTTATAATGTGTTCAACTTACATGGACAAGATTTCTCTTTAAACCATCGCATCGTAAGTATTCGTTCAACGCACATGGCTGACTGCATAGAGCTAACTGTCTTTTATTGTCACTTGTGGTATAGTAGGTGTACTGAAACATCAACTTTCTGAGCTGTAAGCATGGCACTGTAGCTATATTTATAAAGACTGATTCTAGAGAAAAATTTGTTACTGATTTTACAGTGTTCTGATATTTGTATTTGTTTTTAAAGCAAAATCATTTATCATAGATTGGGAGATGGAAAAAATAAATTATTTAGTATATATTTTTCTACCAATCTATTCACTGTGCAGAGTTGAAAATGTTTTTTGTAAGTAATCACCAATACAGCAATTATTCAGGAGACAAATAGTCAAGATTTTTAAAATGAAGGCACACAGAGTTATTAAGTGAACTTCCACAAAAAGACAAAGTGTTGAGAAATGTACAAAGAAATGTGTAAAGCATATGCATAATATCTTTTAACAATCTCTGAGACAATGTTTAACATATTGTTGGAAAGAAATGTGTGATACTGTCCTGCTGTTAATATAAATAATTCTGCCTTTTTATAGGTGTAATGCCATTAGAGTACAAATAAAATTTGTATAGAAAACATTGGGTACATAGTGAGAGAGAGCTACAAATCATTTTAATCTTTTAAGTGTCAGAAAATCCCTGAACATTCTAAATAAGAAACAAAAACGCTTGTTTCTAGTCCATACATATTCATTTTTAACTTGGATACCCAGAAGCAATAAAACTAGACTAACTGACTTTCAGGAAACTCCAGAACCATTTGGGCATAATGTTATTACTTTGAAAATACCGCAAAACTCAAGAATGGCTTTGCCCATATCTTAGGCTGTCAATGTCTAAATGACTCCATAAAGTAAAGCTTCCCTGCAGGTAGACGTACATACAGCATTTAATTCTGGCAATTCCTTAGTCATTTTTATAGCAATTTACCCTTGGAGCATTAGGATGAATTTTTTTTCAGTTAACTACACACAACCAGCAGGCAATACTGAACAACACTGAAATATTCATTGGATAAAGTATGAGACTTTTGTTTGCAGCACTGTTTCACCACTGATTTCCCAAGTCAGGTTTTGAAACTGCACTTGTGTTTTGCCGATAGGGCGCAAGAGCTGCAATGAACTAGTGTTCAGAAATTCAAATGATCCAGTAAGACCTGTTAGCATAGCAACTCTGGCTTTGGAAAAGTTTCCAGAGTAAGGAAATCAATGAAAGGCAATCGCCACTCTATTGCAAAACAGTAAGAAAACTGAGTATTCATTCTTCCACGTGGAATTGGAAAAATATTGAAAATGTGCAGATTGAAATTCTCAAGTTTTAGTAACTCATTCTGAGAAAGAAAAGAGGTATTTAAAAAGCAGATGAAACAACAATACTTAAAAGTTTTATGAAGGAAACTGAACACCAATATCACGTCTGCATACCTTACACCTAAATTAACAAAAGACCAAGCTATCGCAATGTGCAAAAGCCAGGATGCAACGTGACAGTTTTACCTCTTGGATAGACACACACACAAGACACACAGGGAAGGCAATGCCAAGTCTCAAAACTTTTATTTTTTGCAGGAAAGAAAAAGGAAGTTCTTACACCCTTCTCACTGAAGGGAACACTGACCAAATTTGATACAGTAACAGCCCTGATAAAAGCTCCAAAAAAAGAAAAGCCCCCAAAATCTGCTTATATTCATATTTGAGCTCAGAAAAAAAACACTTCTACTGCTTCTTTCTCTTGTTAACAAACAACCCATTGGACACTTGAAAACATGTATTGCAAGGAATAAGTGCTTGGTCCATAATCCAAACAATAACTTTCACCAGATTTTCCATGAAAATAAAAGAAAAATGAATACATTCTTCCTCCGATCACTAAGCGAATTAGAGTAAATGGAAAATCATGTCAGATTAATAGAAATCTTACAGGAGCAAAATCTGCATTTTTTCTCCCTACTCAATATTCCTTTCCTCTGAGGAGGAAAAAAAAAACCCAAACCAACAGACAGTAATATATAAGAGTTTAACCATAATGAGTTCCACATTCTTATAAATTAAGTATTGTTCAGGAATGTAGAGGTTCAATTAAAACAAAGTATCCTGCTTTGCTGGAGGCTGTATATGTTCCCAATATAAATCCTTACACTTCACAAGGTGAATATAAGAGGTCTTAGTCCTACAAGGACTATGTTTGAGTAAATATGTACTCACATTTGTTTCAGAATTTCCAAGCCATAAAAAAATTGTATGTCAGTCCTGTATGGTTAAATCATTGTAGTGATTCTGACTGGAAGACCATTGTACATCAAGGAGTCAAGAGATCCACATAGCAGTTCACATGAACAGGCCACCAGGCCTGTGCTGTGCCACATAAATACCTCACCTGTGGGATAAACTCAGCCAGCGCAGAAACACAGAATCTCAGAATGGTTGAGGTTGGAAGGGACCTCTGGAGGTTATCTGGTCCAACATCCGTTCTGAAGCAGGGCCACTTACAGCAGGCTGCCCAGGACCATGTCCAGGTGACTTTTGAGTATCTACAAGTATGGAGACTCCAAAACCTCTCTGGGCAACTTGGTAAGATCCCCCCTGAGTCTTCTCTCCTCCAGGCTGAACAGTCCTAGCTCTCTCAGCCTTTCCTCACAGAAGAGATGCTCCAGTCCCTTCATCAACTTTGTGGCCCTTCACTGGACCCTCCACTATGTCCATGTCTCTCTTGAACTGGGAAGCCCAGAACTGGACACAGGACTCCAGGAATGGCCTCACCAGTGCTGAGCAGACAGGAAGGATCACTTCCCCCAACCTTCTGGCAATACTTGGCCTAATGCAGCCCAGGATACCATTAGCCGCCTTTGCCACAAGGCCACATTGCTCATGTTCAACTTGGTGTCCAGCAGAAATCCCCATGTCTTTTTCTACAAAACTGCTTTCCAGCAGGGTGGCCCAGGGTGGGCCCCAGCATATACTTGTGCATGGGGTTGTACCTCCCCAGGTGCAGGAGTTTGTACTTCTCTTTGTTGAACTTCACGAGGCTCCCACCAGAACATTTCTCCAGACTGTCGAGGTCCCTCTGGATGGCAGCATGACCCTCTGGCCCACCAGCCACACTTCACAGTTTTGTGTCATCTGCAAACTTGCTGAGGGTACACATTTCCCTATGATCTGGATCATTAATGCAATGTTGAACAGGACTGGACCTGGTATTGACCCCTGGGGTACACCACTAGTTACTGGCCTCCAATTAGACTTTGTGCCACTGAGCAGCACCCTCTGGTCCTGGCCATTCATACAATTGTCTACCCACCTCTCAGTGTCTGATCATCCAGCCACTTTATGAGGATCTTATGGGAGACAATGTCAAAGGCCTTAGTAAAGTCTAGGTAGACAACTGTAGTCCAGGTGGCTCACTGGAACAGAAAAGCCTGTGGGCAGCTCCCACTTGGTACTGGTGACTACACCACCTGCATGGCCTTGTACAGTAAGACGTTCTCATGAGAACATCCTTCTTTGTTTAATGATTGAAACAATGAACAGAGCTGTTTTCTTGAGAGTAAAATCCTATAGTAGCTCAAATGACTAAAGCAGGGGGAACTTTCTACGGACAGGGTCTGCGCAGCTTGCTGTGCTCTGATCGGAGGCCCATTAGATGCTGCACACCTCAGGATCCCCAGCTTGTGAAGGGACATAAAATTATCTCTACTATTCTTTCTTACTTTACATTGTTAAATCTAACAAACAGCATTCTAGCAGACACTAGAGAGTCTGCGTGCCTTTCATACTAGGATCATAATGAACCGGCACCTCCTAGTGCAATACAATGATGAAAGCTTCTGAACACAGAGAATTCCCTTGTTACAGAGGTAGTTTATTTTTCAGCACTGTCATGTTAGTAAATTAATACTCTTTGACAACTCTATGGTCCTATTTTTGTCATTTTTAATGTTTAAATAATATATAGAGTAACCAACAGCACCATTTTTTCCAAAGCAAATACATTAACAGAAAAAAAAAACAAACAAAACCCCCCTTTTTTAACAATTGAGTAACTTATTTTTAACTTGTTCTTCAAAGGAACGGAACTAAAAGGTAATGCAAAGGCATTACATAACAAATGAGAACAGTCACTGATATTTCTTAGATTTGATGATTTATATATAATAGCTCGTTACAGTTTTCTTCATTCTGTCTGTGTTTGGTGTAAAATGGCAGTTGTGATTATATCCTGCTGCTGACAACTGTGGCTGTTTTAGCATTACAGACTAACATATACAGCATTTGAAAGAATCCTGGGGAAAAACAGCTGTCTTGGGAAGACTGTTGTCCACAGGGTTCCTTGATTCTGCCTTCTCCAGGTGGCTGATTTCATTTGCACTAACAAGAAAAACCCTTTTATTTCCTCCCTGTGTGACAGAATTTCCAGGTCAAGTGCGGAGATGATTGCTAGGGCCTTGCTGGGCTTTCCTTAGGTGGAGAGACTAACCAACTGAAGATCCAGGCCTACAGGAAAGTTACTTCATTAGCTGGAATCCAGGAACTTTTGCCAGCAGAAAAAGAAGGAAGGTGACTTAGTTTACCCTGAAGCTGAATTGCTTTGCATTTTCATGTAAAGGGTGTGGTCACAGATAAAGTACCACCTGGCGGTACATTACAATTTACTGTGGACCCCAAATGTAGGCAGCACTGTGCGCATCCATTGTTGTGGACTCCTGCAAACACAAACATGCACAAATAAATGGTCAGAAACTTCTGTAACTGTAAGTCTTGCCCACCAGTAATCTTGGGCAAAACCCAGCTGATTCAATGGAGGCCATGTCTGCCTTCTGAGCACTCTTAAAATTCTCCTGTTTCCCAGGTAAGTCTACCATCCATCTCAAGACATGGACATACGGAGAAAACCACACACACGCAAAGAAACTTCAACCCAAAACAAAACCAGCCCCACAAAATTGTCTATGTCTGCTACTATAATAACAAGCAGGCTGTCTTAAAAAATGAGGCATTTGACAACGTAACAAATTCAGCTCAGAGTCGTTCACAGTGACATTTACCATTACGAGGATGAGTTTGTAACACATTTAGGAGCTGTACAAAAATCAAGACAGCCTAAAAAACCTTCAGCTAAAGCTAGTCACTGACCTCAGCCCCAATTTTATAAAGAAACAAACCTTTCAGTAAAGAGAATTTCTCTATCTCTGATCAAACCTGCAGGTTGGTGCTCCTGGTATTGCTGAGCAGATCTGAACACATTATTCTTCCACTGACACATCCTCTTGTGTTTGAAAGGAGGGGACTTGGCAACACCTTTGTTCTATTTTGTTCTGCTTCATTTGCTTTTCAATCTGAAATTCTTTTGACCATGGCTATTAGTGCCAGTCAGTGTAACCCCATATTTCAAAGGGACTGCCAACTACTCTGCAAACAAAGCCTTTCCTAAGACAGAAAGTTGCTTCTTCTCTTCAAGCTTGATTATATTTCATTAATGTGTTTTCTCATGTTCTGCCTATGTATCTATCTGCAAACTTGCCAGCAAGAGCTATTTTTATCCCTAAAATGGGTGTTCTCAAATCACGCACTCACTCATTGGCATCTCAATGGGGAAAGCAGAGACCTGAGCTCACATAACTCATTCTTTATTGAATTTGGTTGAAGAAATCTAGTACGACAGCTGCATAGGTTGCTGGCTGTCTTTATCATTATACATCTCTAGAAGGGGTTGTTTGGGTTTTTTTATTCAGCACAGGAAAGAATAAAAAGAAACAATCCTTTGTATCTGTCATAACATTTCAGAAGCTTGTTTTCCTGCAATCCACAACCAGTACCTAGTAAACCTTCTGTTCTAAATAAGAAACCAGGATACTGAAGAGGGCACTAGACTGCTTAGCAGAATGTAGGTTTAAATTTAATCTAAACCCAAATAAATTTTTTTTTTTCAGTAAGTATTTAATCTAGATCTCTCTGGCCTTTGGCAGGGACAAAACAGCTAGGAAATGTCTTCTGCCCTTTAAATACTTGGCATTAAGAGGAAGAGGAAATAAAAAGTAAGGCACAAAAGTGATGGGGGAAGTTTTTGCTTTGGAGACTGGTAAGTAAGATTTAAATTTAACTCAAACCAAAATGTCAAGATGCCTTGTTTCTTATGGCGGAAAAACTGCAAGAAAAATACTTCGAGTCAAGCACAACATTTTGTTTCATTTTCATCTGTTAAGGAAAAGAACATAATGGTATAACCTGAGAAGAAAGCTGCTGATGTCCCCCTCTCCCCAGATCCTTTGTCATTTGAAGTGGTTGACTAACCTCAGGATTGCTCTATGTCAGCAGACAGTAAACAGCTAATTATCCTATCCTAAGCATGTTTTTTAATTTACAGATTGACCCAAAACACAGGTATTTCACAAAGAAGTAGGCACAATGCAGCTGCTTTATTACAGAAACCTGAACCAAAATAACTATTGTCTTTTGCAATCAAACCTTCTCCTGTAACCTTGTTTGAGAGGTGCTCTCTCTTCACTTGCCCTCTACCACTTGGTCCCATCACTCTACCTTACTGTGCTCTAGACCTCCGTACAACTTTCCAGGAACCGTTTCTGATCATTGACAAAGAATCTGCACTTTTCCTGGCAGTGAGTGAATTAAATTACTTCTTTAAAAAGCCTAATAAGCAACAGACTTCGCTCAGAGAAAACGTTAGGGCCACCCAACCATGAGTAGGGAAGGAGGTAGAAAGAGGGAAACAAGGTAATGGTTTCTCTTTGTTGACTGTTGTATTCATGCTCCCACAGAATCACAGCGTGAGGTAACAAAGGGCAGGGGGAATGTTACCTCCTACTGAAGAAAAGTGTTAGCTGTAAAGGTACAGGGCATGATATTTGGTCTAGCGAAGATTCATTTTCATCTTCAAATAAGTGAAGCAATGCTTATTTTAATTATCAACAATGACCATACTATGTTACAAGTAAGAAAAAGAAAAATAAAGTACCATCAGAGAGAAATATTAAATCTCTCTCTCTGTCCTCTCGGGAAAATTTCAGATATAAGATTGCATACAAAGGTTCACTTCTTCCACTGAAAAGTCAGTTCTATGTAAGGCTCTTCTTTAGGTTAAGACAAAACATATTACAAACTACTGAATTCTCAGGGACCCCTTCTTTCCACATGTTCTTAACCCTTTTTTGTATTCATGCCTGTGTGACTACTCACTTAGCTGGTTCAGTGACCTATCTAGCTAAAAAGTTACCATGCAAAAGAAAGAAAAGATTGTCTGCGGAAAACAACAAAACAAATCCAAAGCCTCTTCCTCCAAGTATGACTATTAGTTACTAATCAGGTAATTAGCTAATAACGGTTAAGAAAAGCAAGACAGATACTAACTTCACAATGCTGTGGAGAAGCAATTGTACCTTACTTCAACTTGCATTTTAAACTGATTTATTAGCTTGCTGATAAATACAGTTCCTGTCTCACTGGAATGATTTCAAGGAATGATAACATCCATGTGAAAAAAACTGATATATAAAAAATTCCAAAGAGTTACATCTCCCCTCCAAACCTACCGGTAGCAGTACATTATCATTTGTACACATTTTTCAGACATGTCTTATTCTAATAGTGTTTACAGGTAGCTCTAGTTAGGAAACCAGTTTAGAAATAAGTAAAATTATTTCACAAAAGAATGAATCTCAGTAATCAAATACTATATTTACATAATCCATTTTTCATTTAAAGAAACTGAATGGATTTTATAACAGTTAAAAGCTAGACAAATGCAGGGGAATAGATACTGTAATCAGTCATTTATTTTGAATAAATATTTGAGTTACAATATTGAAAAATATATTGCATTTTGTCTGGTTGGCATTTTAATTGTAATTGATTTTATTTCCGCAGATCACAAGCTCATTCTACAAAGTCCCACATGGATGCATCAGTATGTTTTTACTTGCATTTGCTTTATTGTTTCCTTCCTTCACAACATGGAAATACGTAAGCGGAAGAGAATGGAGAGAAAGAGGAGAAAGGAGAAAAAGGAGAGAAAGGAGAAAAAGGAGAAAAACGCTTGCTGGTGATGAAAAATGCAGAGAAGTAAGAGTAGAGCAGGAATAGAAAAAAAAGGTAGACAATGTGGAATGTAGAAATGATGTGGTATAATAATAATAACAACAACAAAATAAACACACATGGAAAGAAGACACAGAACAAAGTTATTTGGAATTCTAAAAAACATCCCTATTTCATGACAGATTTCTAACATTCAAACAGTTGTTTTTGTTCTGTAGTGGTACGAGTGTGCAAAAAAGAAGTGGATTTTTTCCTGGCCTGTCCCCCTCTCAAAAGCTCAAGGGCAATCCAAGTGAGAAAAGGGCAACTGACCTGCACATTATAGCACCTGCCCGGCAGAAAGATTTAGATGTTCAAGTCTTCACCGCTACCCAGTTAGAATGGGACAATCTATGCAAATATTGTACTAGGTTACAGGATAAGCCCCTTTTCCCCTTTGCAGCAGTAATTATTAAATAGTTTCACCTGAAGCTGAAACTCAAAAGAGCTGGGAGTTTAATGAAACTCTCACAGAACTCCTTCCCTCCTCTCCTCCTGCCTGTCCCCCCCGTCCTTTCCCTCTCTGAGGAACATCCCCTATTCGTACTCAATAAAACCGGCAAGTTGCTAATAGCAACACATTTTGATGAAACTGCAATTTTTCAATGGAAAAAAAGAATTACTTGGAAATGTTTTGACTAACCTCTTCTGGGGTGGTTTCATGAGACAGAGTGAACTTGAAAATAGGAAGGTTCCAGAGATCCAGGTAATTGTGACAATTCTGGTATGTGAAGGCCCCCTGAGAGCGCAGATCCCGGAGTCCTGGCTGCTGCTTGGTGACACTGGTCTTCTTGTGAGGTTCACAAACATAGTCAGCAGTGACGAGGAATGGCAGTTTTGGTTACTTGATTGCAAGGAGTAATGGGAATTTTTTTGTTGCAGAAGAAATATGTTTTCAAAAGGGAGTTTCTTTGTGCATTTTCAACTGGTGTTGCTGGCTTGTGAAATCTGGAAGCTTTTGGTAGTGCTACTGATAGGATTCAAACATTGGAAAAAAGGTTCAGCTCCCACTAACTGGAATGTCTCCCTTTTTCTTCCATTTCTATCCCTATTTTCACAGCCTATAATAACACCTATGCAGGGAACAGTCCCCTGAGATTATCTGGATCCTGAAAACCAACTAGCTCATGAAATGTGCATATTTTACAATCCTCTATTTGCAAGAAATAAGGATAGAAGGGGCAAACTATCCTCCTGTTTTTCAGAAGTTGTAGGATACAAATATTTATATATATAATATACACATACGGTCTCTGAAAAATCCACCTGAATGCAACTGAAATATTAAGCATAACCAATTTTCTGCTTTTCTTATGTCTGGAACAAATTTGGTTATTCCATGCATAATTCCAAACAGATCTTCACATGGTGATGCACTCTGCATATCATGTACCAACCTAATATTCTAGCCATCTTTACAGAACTCTCTACTTTACAGTGCATAATGCTAGCAAATATTAGAAGTATGCAAATGAGTGCATATCTAATGCTGAACATGAAATGCAGTACCTTTCTGAAACCTTAATTGTGTTGCTATCTCACTATGTTCCATCTTCGCTGAAAGCTGACCAATTCTACTGAAAAGTGTCTGATGTCACTCAGACTGCTTGCAACTTGACATTTTCTTAACACTGAAAATCTGTAAGACTTGGACCAGGAAAGGAAAGAGCTGGGAGAAATGCTACGCAGCAGAAGTTCAGATGCTTTCCCTAGAGACACCAGCTGAATGTTCCTTAAAAAAACCAAAGAGAGAGTAGGACAGGAAAATTTTAGATTCTGTTTCAGAAAGTTCTCATGGAATAATCTGAAAGCAGATGTCCATTTAGAGTCACTAACTTTTTTTGCTGAGGATGGACTGAAGGAGACATTCATCAGTGAGTTATACAGTGTAAATTTGGACTAATTCCAATGTAAATATAAAAAAGAAGCGCTGCTTCACTTTGATTATGCAACTCAATTTTTACAATGCTATAGAAGAATTTTTTCGCACAGACAACCAATGAAAAAATATATTAACTTATATTATGTTTATATATGTATTTTATTTGTATTATAAATATATGTATGTATGTGTACATAGATCTATTTAAAAAAATAGAATACACAAGCAAACTTTTAAGGAAGGGAAGGGAGGGAGGGAGATGTATGACATGGGTGATTTGTAATATTCCTTCTTAAATTTTTTTCTTTTGCATAGAAATCATGCCCTAGTTTGGGTTTTTCTACACATAAACTCTTCAGAGACAAAGTGTCATACCTGCAGTTGAGTATTAATGCATGTTCTAATTTTATTTCCTATCCTAATTTCATTTGGTTGTCCTAAGTAAACTAGAATTCACAATTTAACAATAAACTGAATATAAAATAACATAATTTAACACTGTTTAGCATACTAATAAGACTATCAGTGTAACAGAATAAACATGAGACAGTTAAAAAGGATTATTTTCAGTTCATGATGTTGCTAAATAGGCAAGGATTCATTCTTGGACACTTAATGATTTTCTTTTCCTGTATGGTCCATCAGTATTGCAAAATTTCTGAGGCAGATAAAAAATTATGCATGTTAGTTCCACAGCATGTCTCAGAGGAACAGGTTTCTCATTATTTTACTGAAATGATTTCTTGCCTATCAGCCAATTCTTTGCTTATGTATATAGTGTCCCACCATCTCATTTCACCTTTAATTGTACTCATGGGAGAGCATTAGTGTCACTAAGTTTAATAAGGGACCTCTGATACCCTTTGGTTGCCTTTCCTTCTGCCAGCGTTTCCTCTGTTTTTCAGTCAGGCAGGATAAAATCAGTTTAATTGAGATTAGTATTTTAAACATATAGTAAAATCAAATTAGCCTAACACTGAGGTGCAAGCATGCAGCTAAGTTGTTGTAGCGCAGGGGTTAGACACAGTCTAAGTAGCAAGTGATAATATTGTTTTCTGAATTATCCCTTTGCTATACAGAATTTTATGGGCTCTTCCCTGCAGCGCTATTTTCAGTTTGGAGAAGAAACTGTACTATCTTACAGTAAACCATTTTCTTATAAACTACAGTCCTGTTTATTTAAACAAATGAAGAGGAACTACATGGATGAAAGACCATGAATCTTCCAACACTCAGAACGGTGGTAGCTAACTCTTACATACCTTGCCATTAAAACAGCAGTAAACCTGAATTTAATACCATGACTTCCTTTACAAAAAGAAACTTAGAGAAGTTACATATCAGAGAATTAGATTCACTAAGTATTTTTAGCTCACTGACAGCAGAAAGTAAGATACAAAGAAGTGTATTTTAAATCCTTCTTTTCTCCAGGAGCACAAAAGAAGAAACTTTTTCCTTAACTGCAAAAAGGTATTTCTACCTCTGTAAGATCACATGTCCCATCTTTCTCCTGAAGCTAGGCCTAAAACACCTACAAAACAGTGTAATGATTGGTCAAGCCTCTTTTCAAAATGGCAGTTCCAACTTCAGACTCCTGGGAGACCTGGGGTCAACCTTTTTACTCTGGTTGAGGGCTACAGGCTGTCACAGATCTTGAGCTTACCTTCCCCATTCTTGGGGATTTGTGTCTCTGGATTAGGGCTAATTTAGAAAGAGCACAGGTTCTGACCATGAATAAAGCTGCTCTTTAGTAAATCTAGAAGACTCACTGAGCGCTACCCTGCGTTCTCTCAGAAGCTGCTTTTTAAGCTGAGGCCCTCACCCTCACCCCCTGCCTGCGCTACATTTTCGGCTGCATCACAGCCAGTCTTGTGCCTGATTATGTACCTTGTTGATCCAGACCCTGACCTGCAGACTGAGGACCCCATCACTATGGACTTGCCAGCTGATCACTCGTCTATAGTTGACCTTGGTTACTGTTTCCAGACCTGATCCTGACTTGCTGACTCAGCTTTCTGGCTTGACCTTGGACCTACCTTGTCACTGTAGACCTTTCTGATGATCGGGACTCTCAGGTGAGGCTAGCTGCTGTCACCACTCCTGGCCTGCTTGCCTCACTTGGGTGCTGCAGGACGGGGCCCTTGCCGGTGAGGCCACTGCCTCCGATGATGATGTTACCATCTGGCAACCCTTCCCTTAGCGAGATATCTGCCCTTGCTGTTGCCAAAAGAGACTATACTCGATTTGAGATTATAATACACATTTCAAAAAAAAAAACAACCCAAAAACAGCACCACCCCCAAAACCCCCCAAAAGCAACTTATGCATCAAGCTATAAAACTGTTTTGGAACAAGCTTGCTTCAGTGTACTTTTCTAGAGGGTTTAAACTGACATGCTCCTTTTTCAGGTGAAAATCCCAAACCACAGAGACAATAGATTGATCTTATTTTTAGCTTTGCTTTAGCCCAGTACTGTGTTAGTACTTCCTTTAAAGTAGTTTATCTTTGATCCAAAGCTGATAAACAATTTTAAGGTTCTAAACGTTGTTCTTAAGAATCTACCGAGGCACTAGGTCTTATCTTACACACTGGGTGGCTGCTCTTCCAGGTGAAAGACACGGAAAACCATGCTAAAAGGAGGAGAAAGCTTGAAGTCTTTAAAGGAAATAGCATCTTTCTTTCATACATATATTTTCAGTGATGTGTGCATTTGAACTGCCCATGAAATTCCATAAATTTAACACTGAACATGAAATATCTTCTGAAAATTCCCCTCAGATGGAAAAGTGATGGACAACTTTTATTAAGCCATCTTCTATACAAAATGGTAACTCCTCTGTACATTTGGAAACTGAAATTTGGAAACTTGGAACTAGAAATTAAATTAAGTATAAGACTGGAATAAAGTTTTCTAGTTTTCACTAATTTCTAGGTGGAATAGTATCATCCAGGGTTAATATTAGCATTAGCTGTTGCAAGTACTGAACAATTGTCTACATTCAAAACAGCAGTTTTACTGATGCCTTGAAAATAGTCGGTAAACAATGTCCTATTTCTCTTTCAGCTGTGTAATGATGAATCTCAGAAACACAGTAATTCTGTGGCTCAAGGCATCACTTGGTGATGAAACTGGACATTTCCACTAATTTTTAATTGCTCTCTCAAAAAGAAACCACCAAATCTTAGGATGTGGGGAGCTATGACTTAACCTTTAAGAAAAAAAGTACCTACAGCCTTTGCTGAGGCAATCAGATGATCCACATGAATTATTACAAGTAGTACTAATACTGATACCTCTGCAGCAGTCACCTTGCTGCTTCATGTCACTTCATAGTCTTTACTGACAAAAAAACATCAAAACTTTATGCCTGTGAATTATTATAGAATCATGTTCTGACCTTTTCCAATTTACATGCTTACTTACTTCAGACAGTCATGAGAAAGTGAAAACCTGTAAAAACTACAGTAAACTTCAGTGCTTACTGTTACCCGTACTCACCCAATAAAAAATCTTTTTCTACTCACACAAATCAAAAGCCTTTTTAGGGCCCGTACTCTGGCCTCGCGATGGAATGTTTGTATCACAGACACTGACACAGTCACAATCCGCCCTGAAGGTGTCATTTGATAAAACTAAAAATCGCACAGGCAATACTTAGGGTCAATATTACAGAATCACAGAATCATTAAGGTTGGAAAAGACCTTTAAGATCATCAAGTCCAAACATCAACCCAACACATTAGACCACGATAGGCTGTGAACGGTGAATTTGGACAACAGTTCCCAGACACTGGGTTATATTTAACCATAAATCAGCCTCTTGTAAAATTTATTCATTAAAGTGATCTTTAGAATTCAAAGGACATTTTATATATATATATACACACACATATATATATACAAAAAATAAACTTTAGCATGAGGCCCTTCAGGCAGGTAGAAATCAGAGATACATTCTGCAAGTATACATTAAATTAATTTTATAGCAGTTCAGTGACAACTTAAATAATTTCTATCTAAAGTCTAGAAGGAAATTTAGTTGTGTTTTTTTTTTTTTAAAGGTGCTATATAAATATTAGTATCTGTCTGGGCTGAAGTATGTAGGACTTGATCTGAAAAAACTGTATGTCTGAGCTCTTTCCTGAAGGCAATTAACTTTACCCATCTAGTTCATTTTAGCTACCTAGGAATCCTCGGGGGGAGTAGAGAGCTGAAGTACATCCAACTCCTTGTAGTACTTGAAGTACTCCTCCAAGCAGGTTCATAAGTGAGAAGTACCGGTCTAGGAACTGAGTAGTCATCACTCTTGAATTTTTAAAAGACCTTTTCATTTGAGTTCTTTGTTGATAATCTCACCTTATTTTTGTCCCTGAGATATAAAACTCTTTTACCTTTCCAAATCTATACTATAGATTGTGGAACTTTTTACATAATTTCCTCAACAACTCGTGACATATACCAGCAGTACAAAAAAGATCTTATCAGAGCCTGGACTTAAAACTTTGAAACCTATCTGGTAAGAACATCCGCAGACAGTTTCAAGGCCTGCAAAAACGAACTTCGTACCAAGTCCCAAGGCCTAAGAGTGCACACTGAATTCTTCTGATAAGCTTTACTAGCATCCATACATGACAAATATATACAATTTATATAATTATTAAATATTTCAAAATATTTTGATTCCTCACAGGACCTTTCCTTAGCAGAAATAACAAGTGCAAAAGCAGAGGACCGAGATAATACCATGTTTTGACAGGCAAAATTGCAAGCTGCTACATGACTGTTTTCAGTTCAAGTGTGCAATTCAGTATATTGTCTCAGCACTGCAGAAAACAATTTTTCTTTCTTGTGTTTCATTTTTTTGTTAAACAACACAGTTTCGCTGCATAAACTCTACACCCAAAGTTTAATCAAATCTTATATTAATAAGGACTGCTCTGAAAAAACTTGATCCATTCATTGTCTTTCCTTTATTTGTGAGACATGAATTAAATAAGAAACACTGCCTTACACAAAGAGTCAGGAAATCACCCTAACCATGAGCAACTCCAGGAATTACCAATTGCCTCTCAGCTCAGTGAAAACTGAGTTACTTGGCTTCTTTAAAAGGGAACAGTATTTTAAGAATGGTCTCTGTGCAGATGTTACAGTTTAACACATAAACACCTACAACAATTCTGAGGATTTCAAAGGAAATAGAGAAGCCAGAATGGAAAAAATCAAGAAGTAGTATTGTGTTTGTTCAGATTTTTTTCTTCCATGAAGTAAAATTATAAATATTTGCAAGTTAACCATAATATTTTGTTTGCCTTGAAATGGAATATTTTCTTTGCTAACCTTAATAAGCCTTCCTTCATTTTACATGAGTTTTTAAAGTACTTTTCTTGAAGGGTAATGTCTCTATACACATCTATACTCCTGTATTGAAAAATAAAACTTTAAAAAGTTGAGAAGAAAAAAAACCTTTTTTTTTTCTTTTTTCTGAGACTGTTGACATTAAGTGACTGTGTATTTTTGTAATCCACCATAACTTTCTTTTTCAGTTAACTTACTGTTTACTGGGAAAAAAAAAAGGTAATCCTACTAGCCATCAAAAAAAAAAAAAAGAAAAAAGTTGCTTTCTTAGTTTGATCAGCTCCTTTCTTCTTTTCAGACAGCTATACAAAGCATGTGTTTTGGCAACACAAGGGGGACAAGAACTTGTGGCTGAGGACCAGTGGGTTTACATAGTTTAAGAAGTTTTCTAGGAAGAAGTTCTGCCTGATTCAGTCAAACTCCTCCCCTATGAAAAGGCATTTCGTTCCCTCTCCATATACCAGAGCTGTATTTTGGGACTTTTCACCTACTTTCTGCCACGGCACATATCTGTTCCTCACTGGCTACAGCTTCCTGTCTTCACCATCCATCCATATGAACATTTTCTCATTCACGGTACGTTCAGGCACACAGCCTGTTTTCCGAGCACGCACACGGTGAAGAATTCAGTCATTCTGTCCGTGTTCATTCTCACTCTCTGCGTTCTTCCAGGAAATGCAGTGCACCCAATGGTTTGCATTCATCCTGCACCACACTGAATGGCCTATTGCTTAGCTCCATCAATCACATTTAAATTTTTTCTAGTTCTGTAATTCTTTTACACTGGAAAGTAATTACTACTCTCTAAGGAACTGTGAACCAGTAAAATTGTATCCATTCTAGAAGTGGTTCTATCACTTTAGTTGTATTAATAACACCAAGAAATGCAATTTGTACGATTCTATGTACAAATAAAGGTCTAAGGATCAATCTCAACATGCCTAATGGTTACTTTTTAGAGTTTTAATCATGCAATCCCATTTTCTTCCCCAGTAACCTTCAAGGTGAATAGTATTAAATAATTCATACAAATATCCCAAACAATACAGTAAAAACTCTGCCACTTTAGTACTAAAGTATGCTTATTGACCTAAAGATGTTCTGAAAATGTATGAAGTATTTAAAAAGCCCACAGTAAAGACAATTATGATCAATTCCATCATTGAATTATGTTAATTTGGATCTGACTGGCAGAAACATGTTTTAAAACAAATTTTGATAATTTTTACCCCCCAAGGTGTTCTATGCTGTTTATTTAACAGCCCAGTTTCACGCATCAGAGTAATTCAAATTATAATTGAAAAAAATGGCACAGTCACTTATGACAAGAGATGTAAATCATAAAAGTCAGGAAGTGAAGGAAAAATACTAGATTCTGTAATTGATACAGGTTTTTTTTCCCCATTACACACTTCAGGGTGTTTTGTGGCACAGGAATTCCACCAGTTCTCTTAAGAAATTATTTTGCTGTCTAACTGCTTTCAGTCTCAGAAAAATGTGTGTATCTGTCATGGTTCAACCCCAGCTGGCACCTAAGTCCCACGCAGCCGCTCGCTCACTCCCCTCTTGTGGGACGGTGGAGAGAATCATAAGGGTAAAAGTGAGAAAACTTGTGGGTTGAGATAAAGACAGTTTAATAGGGAAAGCAAGAGCCGCGCAAGCAAGCAAAGCAAAGCAAGGAATCCATTCACCACTGCCCATGGTCAGGCAGGGGTTCAGCCATCTCCAGGGAAGCAGGGCTCCAGCACGCGTAATGGTGTCTTGGGAAGACAGACGCCATCACTCCGAACGTCCCTCCACCCCTTTCTTCTTCTTCGTCCCAGCTTTATATACTGAGCATGACGTCATATGGTAGGGAACACCCCTCTGGCCAGCCTGGGTCAGCTGTCCCGGCTGTGTCCCCTCCCAGCTCCCCGGGCACCCCCAGCCTGCTCGCTGGCAGCCCAGCACGAGAAGCTGGACTGTCCTTGACTGCTCAGCAACAACCCAAAACTTCAGCACATTATCGACAGTTTCTCATCCCAAATCCAAAACACAGCCTCACACTGGCTTCTGTGAAGAAAATTTACTATCCCAGCTGAAACCAGGACACTTTCATCCAGCCAGGGCTTTACTTTTTATAGCCATTTCTTAAGTTACCACATTTTATAAAATGCTCTTCTGTTCTTCCCCCCGCCATCTATTTTTATGCCATTTCCTGCCTTCAGGCATTGCTTAGCCAAGAAACACATTATAAGACAATGCCTCCAGCTCCCTTATTAAATAATCTGTTACTATTCCCTTTAGATTCTTATCTGTCAATACCTCTCTTGCAAAGAAAAAAAATCCCCAAACAGTATATTCTAAGTACGTTCATAACAAAGTCACATAAATGGAATTATTACCATATTTTCTTGCACATGAAGTCAGAAAATAAAAACTTCAGATTTCTTTCCACGTATGTGAAACCTCCTTTAACAAAGTGTCTACTGCTACCTTGAACTTCATTATCTTTTCTAGAGCCATCCTCCTGACCCTCACCTGTGTAGAAAATGTTTCATATTATTTACCATAAACTACCAGTATTCATTTTTTCAAGCTGTATCTCATTGTTATTTTTTTGCTCATGCTCAGCTTATCCGCAGGATATTCCTCTACTTTTATCAGTATTTAGATCAGTTGACAAGGTAGTAGCTAAAAATGTCTTTTATTATCTCTTCCAGTTTATTAAAGACGACATCAAATAAGAACAGATTCAACAGCTGTCACTGTAGTGCCCTCAGGAAATCTGTATTTTGCTTGTTATGTTCTAGTTTATAACAATTGTCACATTACACTTAATGCATATTTTACTTCAGTTTTCCTTCTATAATGTAGGTCACCACCTGTTACATTCAATACCTTGATTTAAATCTGTGGCTTAATGCCTCAATACACTAAACACTGCCGACCACCTTAATCTCAAAAGTTAGCATTCCTCATGCTGATATCTGAATGCCTAGTTTCAAACTTGAGATAAACATGTAATACAGCATTGGTTGGTTTTCAACCTGCTACATAGGTGCTCATATTCCCATTTCACATTAAATTAATTTCAAAATGACTACTCAGATGAAAACTGAGCAGTTGAAGATGGACTTCTAACTTACAAAACAACTCTAGAGTAATAAGCGAGAAGATGAAAAATAAATCTAAACTACATTGCATTGCCTGACTCATATGGAAATGAAAAGTTAACACTTTATTTTTCTGCTGGTAGATTAAAAACAATTCTAACTGGCTATTTCATGTGCATTTTTTTTTCAACTGCCACATAATGATCAACAACGATTGCTGTAGGGTAAATAATGATACTCAGAATGAGGCGTGCAAAAAATACTCATTAGTTATGAGCATAATGTTTCAACTCAAGAGGTTGACAATCACAAAAAATCCATTGTGTGTAAATACGATGGAGTGGCTTTGGGCTGGTTTTATAGACTTTAAAATAGGTTGCCGTAGCATAGACGCTTACCATGTGTAACCTCTGGGGTACTCACAGTTGGAATAGTAGCCAATTTTTCCTTCCCAATCATGGCATTCATTACAGAGCAATACTGTCAGGGAGCTTATAGAAATAAAACCATTTACAATTGCCTCTAGCATTATGAAGATGAGTTTTATAACAAAACACTTTCAAAATTTATAAAAGTATTCATTTTCTTGAAAAATTTGCATTTGCTTTATTTTTATTTCCTTGATGATATTTAGAACTAAAAGGTAAGATTTGAAAGTGACTGTCCCATAAGATTCATGTGTTTGTTGTGTATGGATTGCAGCACACCAGAGAATAGTTAGAGGAATTTTTTTCAACGATCTTTTTCAGCGCTGACATAATCAAAACTGCTTGAAGTCTCTCCCATAAAACAAAATGAAGCTGAGCTGTCTTTCATGAACAAATAATAGGTACAACAAAACTGCAGGAATCTACTGGGAAGCCATAGTGGTTTTATATAGAAACGCAAAGGGAGAGAAGTAGCTGTGTTCATTATTCAGGTTTCCCCTTGTCATAGTGCAAGAGAAAACAGTGTGTACTGTGATACTTGAATTACAGAGAAAAAGATTATAAAAAGCTGGGGAAGAACAAGGATGTAGGTCAAAGCAAAAGTTTAGGCATTAATAATGTCCTTGCTCCATAAACGTCCTACGCACACTACTGTGATTGTTCAGTACTTTGTGAAGCCATAAGGAGTCTTCACACATAGAAGTTCATTTACTTTCAGGTGTCACATTCCCCTGCACTTCTGTTTCTTCTGAAATCCTTGGGCATAGCTGGCTTTACTACTAAGGCAAGTTACATGAAGATTTTTTTTGTGGGTTACTGATACGAGATCTCATGAAAAAAGTGTTTTATTTTCCTGTTGTTCTAACAGGAAACTGAAAATACTCCTTAGAACTTTAATTTCCTGTGATGTCCACCAACAGCCCCGTTAAAAATGGTTAGGTTAGTCTTAAAGAGATGAGAGAAGTTCAGTGGGAACAGGGACTAGATATGATGTTAGGAATTACAGCTTGGGCTAAATTGATCTTTCACTCTGAAAAGGTAGATATGCTAGTTTCATTGCCTTCACTTCCTCCCAGTGCGTGTTGCCCTTCCCTCTCTTGTACTGACCTACTTCAGCTTCCTGAAACAATGGAAAAGCAACCTGGCAACATAGAGCAGTTCATCAGATGAGTGAAATGAACAGTTCAGTGAAGATGCTGGCAGACATCAGTCCAAAAGTTGAAGGCAGACTCACGTGGTTCCACGCTAAGGCTGAAGGAGATGGCAGAAATGGCACTGTCGCCTTCTGCAGGGGAGAACTGTTAAACCATCTGAGCCGTAACTTGTAGATTTTAGCTATGGTACAGGATGAACAGCAAGCAGGCTGCTTTTCCATGAACATCTTCAGTAGTTACATTCACAATGTGATGCTACCTCTGTACTTTCTCCAATCATATGGAAGACGACCAAAACCTTTTTTTTTTTTAATTCTTTGTCATTCCTGTGTGATCTGTATTGGTCTATACGCCAGTCGCCTGTATTTAGATGGCAAAATGTCTACATGAATTATCTTTGCCAATACAACACCTGAGATTCTGCAGTCCAGGACTACAGCTCCTGTATGTTCTGATAACAAAAACAATTTTAAAAATTAGAAATAAAAATTAATAGTCTATAATGTATAGGTTTAGCTGTTGATAGAGCTGGTTAGAAGTTTGTCAATGGAACACCTACCCCCAGCATCAATTTGCCAAAGTCAGTACCATTCAAAGGAAAGTGTTAAATTCACAGAATCGTTAAGGTTGGAAAACACCTTTAAGATCATCAAGTCCAACCATCAGCCCAACGCCACCATGCCCACTAAACCATGTCCAAATTCTGGTGAGCTTTCCCACCTCATAGAAGTACTATATAGCTCTGAATAAACATTTATTTTGTAATATGAGGCGAGCAGCTCTGGTGCCAGGGGAAGCCCAGGGTGCCGAGAGAGCCGCCAAGCCAAGCCCCCTCCACCCCCGTATAAAGGAAGCCCGGAGGGAGCACGGGTGACTGGGAGCCTGTTGTGGGAGGGCATGCAGGAAGGGCACTGTAGCTCTGCCAGCTCGACCAGGGAGCGCCAGTATCCACCCAGCAGAAGGCCATGTCTTCTCTAAACTCTGCACCTGCCACGACTGACGCAGCTCTGCAGGCAGAGCTCCGGTGGGAACACGCTGGTTCCAGGTGCCAGGCTGCAGCCTTGTGCCAGTGCCGCAGGGCAGCAGGCAGCACACCTGTGGGACGTGCCCCCAGGTAGCGGAACTCCTCAGCTTAGTGATTGTCATCAATGAGTGGTTGGGATGCTTAAAGAATCACCACCAAAGATATCAGAAAATGCATGATTTTAATACAAATTTGTAAAAGTGCAGCTTAACAGAATTCGATGGCAAGGTTCACGCTATTACTTACTTAACATGGAAAAGGTATACAAAGAGAAACCATGTTACGACTAGATTGGAATGATTTGCTTGTGGATCGAATCAGGTTAATGTGGCTTGTATGTATATTGAGGAGAGAAAGTAGGGGAGACCCTCCCATTGAGTCACGAGGTTCAGAGTAGACCGAAATCCACTCCTAGTCCCCTACTTTGTTAACGGTTTATGTCTAAAGTTAGATAAGGAAAGTAAAGGAATGTCCTCCCGTTGAGTCACGAGGTTCAGAGTGGACCCCCTTGCTTTCTAAACTGCTTCTCAGAGAGGAGTCTAGGTGTGGCTGAATCCACTCCCAGTCCCAGACTTGGTCAACGGTTTATGACTAAAGGGATAAGGTATCAGGGATTCTGGTGTGGTGTAACTGTAGGATGGCAACAACCTAATACAAAATAACAGCAATTAAATTCACTAATGATATTGAGATAAATCACAGTATCAAATTACATAAAACTTAGCAGCATAATCAACCTAAAACCTACTAAGATTAGGCACATAAAGAGATGTAGAGAAGAGAGATAGATATGTACAAAGGTACCTTTTAAATATCCCCCTCAAATTCAGTTGAATACTAACATCAGATGCTTTGCATTGCTCAACAGGTGATCAGCCGAGCCTCTGAACTGATCACGAACTTGAAGGTTCATGGACTCCGAGAGGTGTCCCACTCAGAGGGAGGTGCTGGTCGCAGACCGCTGCGGTCCAGGAGAGCTCAAAGGGTCTCACTTGAGACCACTAGTTACAGGACCGGGACATGACTGACTTTAAGCATCAGTAAATTTCCATCCTTGCCACAAATCATTTGCCGGTAATTGCTAGAATTCTTGTAAAGTCATAATTGGATAAAAATATGTTCCAGGGCTATCAGAGCAGGATTACTCCCACAACTGATAGTCCTGAGACGGTCAGTACCATTCTCTACCTTAGCTACACAGGAGTGCTTGGGGGCCAAGGGGCTCTCAACTGCCAAACTCTCTGCTTCAAGGCCAAGGCTTGTCAAGAGCTCCAAGATGCAAAGAGGGGGAAGAAATGCACCACCACAGTGATGGAGCTCCAGGAGGAGGCAAATACGTTAAGGAATATCAGGGATCCTGAGAAGACTGACTACCAGATCCGCACCCTACCATCCCTGGGACAGACCTATCAGGCAAACAGGACACATGATATGGAGAATCCCCCATCCTCTCTCCACATGGCAGAACGAGGTCACTTAAGGAACAGGGGGCAATGGCGACAAGTTCCTGCCCAGTGCAGCAGGTGTGTCCCTTCTGTGACTAACCCCCGTGCCCAGGTGCCCTTGCATAATAGGTACAAGGCTCTGCAAGTGGAACCAAACAATAACGAGGATGATGGTCCATCTGGGTTGGACGTGTCACAGAGATTAAGTCCACCTAGGCCCTGCATCAGAACCACTTCCATAAAGAAAAAAAGACCAGTCATTGTCATAGGGGACTCTCTTCTGAGGGGAACAGGAGGCCCAATATGCTGACCTGACTTGCTTTTTGGGGAATCCTGCTGCCTCCCTGGGGCCTGGGTTAAAGCTGGGAAGTAAAAACTTCCTACCCTGGTACAGCCCTCGGTCAATGTTATTGTGGGACCTCTCTCCACTATTTTTCAATGGTCTTGGGAGCCTGGAGAGGTTGCAATTGACTGGAAGCTGGCAAATGTTGTCCCAATTTGCAAGAAAGGAAAGAAGGAAGACTCTGGTAATTACAGGCCTGTCAGTCACTTCAGTGCCTGGTGAAATTATGGAGAAGATTATTCTGGCAATTACTGAAAAACACTTGAGAGACAATGCAGTCACTGGTCATAGCCAGCACGAGTTCATGAGGGGAGAGTTACGCTTAATCAACTTTATTTCTTTTTATGACAAGGTTGTTGTCAGAAAAATAACTTGTTGACCAAGGGAAGCCAGTAGATGTGGTGTTTCTGAATTCTAGCAAAGCTTCTGATACTGTCTTTCACAGTATCCTTCTGGATAAAATCACCAGCATACAGCTAGACAAGTCCATAATATATTGTGTGAATAACTGGCTGAAGGGTCAGCCGTATAGTAAATGAGATTACATCAGGCTAGTGGCCAGTCACCAGTGGAGTTCCCCAGGGCTCAATTTTAGGGCCAGTGCCCTTTAAGGTTTTTATAAATTACCTGGATGCAGGAGTTGAATGTACATTAAGTAAGTTTGTCAATGATACTAAACTAGGAGGAGGTGTGGACTCCCTCAAGGGTAGAGAGGCCTTACAAAGTGATCTGGATAGACTAGAGAACTGGGCAATCACCAACCATATGAAAATTAACAAGAGCAAGTGCCAGATTCTGCACCTGGGATAGGTTAATCCTGGTTATACGTACAAATCAGGGGACAAGGGGCTGGAGAGCAGCCCTGCAGTTGGATTTCAGTGCTTCGCTGTCACTGAACTACAAATATTTTCAGAAGATCAAAGTCTAATTTTTTTTTTTAAATGAACCTTTATTTTATGAAGAAAAAAAAAACATTAAAAATTTACATCCTTTGGGATTTTTTTTTTTCCAATTCCAGAAGGCAAATATCACTATGCAGTATACCTGAAAGAGGTACTGGAAGCCAGTCCCAAAAACATTATACAGACAAATCAATATCCTTTCCAGTTCCAATCTATTGCTAGTAATGAGCTGCATTCCATACACAGGTCTATTTGTATAGAACAGCTTCATCCTGAGATTTACATGCCCTCTCACTTGGGAGGGGCAGGTGTGAAAACCTCTCAACGCTTAGTATTAACTGTTTTGTCAAAAACAGCAGAGCAGGAGATAGGATCTGGCCTGCAAAAGTAATACTAACATTTAAAGAGGAGAGGGTGGACCATAACAGGGGAGTGAGAGCATTGGTGCCACCTCAGGAATCGATCATCTATGTAGAAAGCTAGAATTGAACTACAGATAATCCAAGCCAAAGACTGGATATAAAGGCTAACAACCTTCTCTAATCCATGAGTTTCTCCTGCAGAGGCTGAGCACAGCACTGAGTCTCTGACCACGGTGGAAAATAAGCTTCTTCTCTGGATAGAAACGGAAAGAGAGATGATTCAGATTTGATCTTAGTATAAGTAGATTAAGTATGCTTTTATTTCAGTTCTGCTACTTTAATCTTTATAAACCCTTTGTAACTTCTTTTACTGCTTTGGAGTGGGTAATTTTCTCCAGAACATCTGAATGGTAATCCACCCATCCAGAAAGGCAAATTTGAGAACTAGTAATGCAGGAGTGGGATACGACTTTTTTTTTCCCCCTCTGGCCATCTTTACCTATGAAAGCTCTGTGCTTTATTGGAATATAGTCGGGAGCACACAAAAATAGGATAGTTTAGAATAGCACGGATGAAAGAGTTTTTTTAAAAGGCAGGAAAAACGTTAGCATGTATCTTCTTGTGTAGCAAAAAAGTTCTGTCACCAGCTCAAATCTTGAGCAGTATGTCATTTCTGATTGTATATAGTATGGCTGCCTCACACAACAGAAAGCTGCGCGTGAGTCTTTCCTCGCATTCATACAATGGATTTATTCTGCATGCCCAAACCAGCACTCCAGAGCATCGTGAACATTTTTTCTCTCTCTCTGGCCTAATTAAATTTTCATTCTCTTCTACCTAGTTACACAGCCTCAGCAGGGCTGAACAGTTTGCAAGGTAAGTGTCTTTCCTGGGAAATAACTGAATGTGTTTGAAGTTCCTCAGGCAGGCAGGAAATTAAATGCGGATCTCCTACCATCTGGCCAAGTTTCTGACCAATACACTGTTAAAAAAAAGGGGAGGGAAAACTTCCCTTGTCATATTTGAAGAAGGAAGAGCCCAGGTGTGTCCTTTGGGAGAAATGAAAATAGCAGACAACTCCTAGGCCATGCATCCCACGTGGCAGATACATCCCCGTGGTACCTTGTGAGGCATGAGAGATGAAAAATCCGAGACGAATGCTGACAAATCTTCAAAATTTCTGCATTAAATAACTACAGACAGCTAAATGATGATTACTTAGGGAATCTTCAGATACCAGCCGCCTGTTGCTTCTTGTGAAATCCCTGCTGAGATTTCTTATCTCTATGTAATGTACACAAGTTAACACATACTTCTGGTTTCCATCCTTGATGCTGGTATCTAAGACACAGATGTTGCTGGAGGCCAGAGTTCCTTCACTTCTACAAGCTTTCTTCCATACACATACAAAAAAAAAAGGAAGAAAAAGAGATGACAGTACCTCCCCACTACACTGATGTGCTGTCATTTTAAATGTACCAAAAGTTTTAGAAATCATTGAATATGTAGGGGGAAGAGACACATAAATGCATATGAGACATAGGTATTATTCAGTGAAAGAAAAGGACTTTTCATAGAATCATAGAATAGCTTGGGCTGGAAGGGACCTTTAAAGGTCATCTAGTCCAACCCCCCTGCAGTGAGAAGAGTCATCTTCAATTAGATCAGGTTGCTCAGAGCCTCATTCAACCTGACCTGGAATGTTTCTAGGGGTGGGGCATCTACTACCTCTCTGGGCAACCTGTGCCAGGGATTCACAACCCTCCTAATGAAAAATTTCTTCCTTAGATCTAGTCTGAATCTACCCTCTTCTAGTTTAAAACCATTACGCCTTGTTCTAGCGCTACAAGCCCTGCTAAAAAGTCTGTCCCCATCTTTCTTATAGGCCCCCTTTAAGTTCTGGAAGGCTGCAGTAAGGTTTCCCTGGAGCCTTCTGCCTGCACATCCCCAACATTCTCAGCCTTGTCCTCATAGGAGAGGTATTCCAGCCCTCTGATCATTTTGGTGGCCCTGCTCTGGACCCGCTTCAACAGGTCCATGTCCTGTGCTGAGGGCTCCAGAGCTGGATGCAGGGCTCCAGTTGGGGTCTCACCAGAGCAGAGCAGAGGGGCAGAATCACCTCCCTCCACCTGCTGGCCACGCTGCTTTGGATGCAGCCCAGGATATGGTTGGCTTTCTGGGCTGTAAGTGCACATTGCCCGCTCATGTCCAGCTTTTCATCCACCAGTACCTTTTACCAAAGGACTTATTCATGTTGCAGATTAAGAAATTTGTAGGTGAACTCCCACAAAAAAATTACTGTTTTCTTACTGCTGCTTTCAGAGGAACAGTATTGTGCATCAACTTTGTAAGTGCTAAGCACGTTGTGCTAGAATATAAAATCAATTTCATGCCATACTTGAAGTCAGATACACCCTGAATATGTAATTTATTCATGGTTAGTTTAATGATACTAAATATAATTAGGATGCTTCTGTAACTAAGAGTTTGCTATTATGAACGTTGGCATTTTTCTATGTTTCTGTGAACAGCTCTGTGTGAATTATTAATCTTAGTAGTAGAGATACATTATTAGTAAGATACTGAGTTATTGCACGATAAATCTGACAAAATGAGCTGTCAACACATAAGAAAAAGATGCCATTAGCCACAAACATAATGTATAATGGAAGACAGCATACTAATAAAAATATATCCAAATGATGTATAATTAAGTAATATAATCACTAATTTTAGCAGACGGCTGCTTTAAATGGGAGACAAAGTATATTGGGGAGAGGAACAGAAACAGAGGAGAGATGATCGTTAGGTACAGAAATTAAGACAAGTTACCTTTGAAATGCTTCCCATTACCATAGTACTGAAATTCCAGCCAAATGGTGTTCCATAACTGAATAAAAACCCCTAAATTAAATGTTTGCTCTTGTTTCTGTATTAGCACTTTCCATGACTATTAGCGCCTTTTAGATGAGAATCTTTGAATGCCATGGCAATGACTTAATGAACAAATGTTTGGGAAAGTATCATGCCCTCTAACACCTAGAATAAGAATTCTGTTACATGCTAGTAACTGTACATTGCTATGTAGTAAATTTCCTTCAAAATAAGGCATATTGCTTTTGCTTCTCCTGTGGAAGGATATAAATTATCTTCATTCTGTAACTTTATAGATTTCATTTGCTAAAGATACCAATGTATAATTAAATTTAAATACAAGATATTTCTCCACAAGTATTTTTGGCAGTGATAACCTCCTCCTTATAACCCTAACTCCCACTGGGTAGTTAGTGTCCCAGTTTCTCATTGGGCTATTAAAAACCTAAATGTATTTCTTGCTTCCACAGTGTAAAAGCACTACCACAGACTTCACCATGAGCTCGTTATCCAATATCCACAGTCTAGGGAAGATCAGTAAAGCTCCAGTTAAAATCTATTTTACCCAGTTTCAGTGTTATTTTTTATATATGCTTGATGGATACACAGGAACTATAGAAGAATGTGTACTACAGACAAATTTTTCCTGTGATTGATAAATAAGACTTAGGAGAATACAATTTTTAGTGGATATTTTTTTGTTTCTAATAATATACTTTGGTTCAGTAGAAGTTCCAGAAAAGGTGGGCATACATTTTTGATAGTGTGTGGCAGAGCATGCATAAAGACAATGCATCTATGAGTTGGCCAGAACTGCCCATATAGCTTTCTTAAATTTCTGAGGAATATCACAGCTTTTGTATCCTTGAGTACACAAACACTCTTGAAAATTTTGTGTCTCTCTCATTATTTGGCCAAATAGGGTGGGAGTGTTGATCTGCTGGAGAGTACGAGGGCTCTGCAAAGGGATCTGGACAGGCTGGATCGATGGGCAGAGGTCAACTGTGTGAGGTTCAATAAGGCCAAGTGCAGGGTCCTGCACTTTGGCCACAACAACCCCACACAACACTATAGGCTTGGGGAGGAGTGGCTGGAGAGCTGCCCGGTGGAAAAGGACCTGGGGGTGCTGGTTGGCAGCCAGCTGAACATGAGCCAGCAGTGTGCCCAGGTGGCCAAGAAGGCCAACAGCATCCTGGCCTCTATCAGCAATAGTGTGGCCAGCAGGAGTAGGGAAGTGATCGTGCCCCTGTACTCGGCACTGGTGAGGCCACACCTCGAATCCTGTGTTCAGTTTTGGGCCCCTCACTACAAGAAGGACATTGAGGTGCTGGAGCGTGTCCAGAGAAGGGCAACGAAGCTGGTGAGGGGTCTGGAGCACAAGTCTTATGAGGATCGGCTGCGGGAACTGGGGTTGTTTAGTAAGGACAAGAGGTGGCTGAGGGGAGACCTTATCGCTCTCTACAGCTACCTGAAAGGGGGTTGTGGCAACAAGGGTGTTGGCCTCTTCTCCCAAGTAACCAGCGATAGGACAAGAGGAAATGGCCTCAAGTTGCGCCAGGGGAGGGTTAGATTGGATATTAGGAAAAATTTCTTTACTGAGAGAGTGGTCAAGCATTGGAACAGGCTGCCCAGGGAGGTGGTGGAGTCACCATCACTGGAAGTGTTCAAAAAATGGGTAGACATTTTTTAGTGGGCATGGTGGTATTGGGTTGATGGTTGGACTTGATGATCTTAAAGGTCTTTTCCAACCTTAATGATTCTGTGATTCTATGCCAAAGCCTGGCCTACCAGTGGAAGTCCACTAAAAGTTTATTGAACTACACAGACTTATTTCCAACAGTCTGCTTAGCACACAGCACTTTCAATCCCTCAGCAAATAGTGTTTCTATCTTAGGATGACATGACTTTGTGCAGGTTTCCCTCTGTCCCATTGGCAGTTCAGCTTTTTTTTTTTTTCATTTTTGTTTGGGGTTTTTTGTGGGTTTTTTGTCTTCTTAAAGCAACTCACTGTTTCCATAGTTAAGCAAATATTGATCTTAAGAACTTATGTCAAATTATTTGGGGAGCTCTAAGATGCAAAAACCTGAGAAAGCAAAGGAGTTAAAAAGAAGCACAGACTGACTAACAAGTAGCTAAAAATTTCTTGAGAAGAAGTTCCTCCCAGACTTCTTCAACATTACTCGTCACGGCCACATGACAGCCACACACTTGTTACATCACTACCAGAAAAGCCTTTGAGGAGAATTTACTTCAGTGCAGATTTATATTAACTAACAGCTCAATAACCTCATTGGCCTCTGTCGTAGTTGAGCCCCAGCTGGCAGCTAAGCACCGCGCAACCACTCACTCACTCACTCCCCCACGGTGGGATGGGGCAGAAGAGTAAAAGTAAGAAACCTCATGGTTTGAGATCAAGACAGTTTAATAGGTAAAGCAAAAGCCACCCATGCAAGCAGAGCAAAACAAGGAATTAATTCACCACTCCCCATGGGCAGGCAGGTGTTCAGCCATCTCCAGGGAAGCAGGGCTCCAGCACCCCTAACGATTTCTTGGGAAGACAGATGCCATCACTCTGAACCCTCTACCCCTTCCTTCTTCTTCACTGCAGCTTTATATACTGAGCATGATGCCATATGGTATGGAATACCCCTCTGGCCAGCCTGGGTCAGCTGTCCCAGCTGTGTCCCCTCTCAGCTCCCCGGGCACCCCCAGCCTGCTCGCTGGCAGCCCAGCACGAGAAGCTGGACTGTCCTTGACTGCTCAGCAACAACCCAAGACACCAGCACGTTATCAACATTATCTCATCCCAAATCCAAAACACAGCCTCATACTAGCTTCTGTGAAGAAAATTTAACTCTATCCCAGATGAAACCAGGACAGCCTCATGTAGAAAAATAAGGAAAAAAAAAAAAAAAAAAGAAAAACAAATCTTGTCAATCAAAAAATAAGAATGTTAATGAAAATTGGATATATAATATAAAAGTTTTCAAACTAGTGAACAGATGCCCTGTACTTCTGTGGTAAAAAAATCAAGTAGAAACAATAGTTCTGTAAAGAACACTACTATTGTCAGACCATACATTTATTAAAGTAACTCTTAGAACAAATTAATACATAGTATGAGTAAACTAGAAAAGATATGTCAAAGTTTGCAACAGAGGGGATTAAAACCTCTTGCTACATCTCTTGGAGGATGGCATATTCATCAATAATTGGGATGAACTGTAATCAGGATCTGTAACCACTAACAGGAACGTAAATGCATCTAAAGCATGCAGAACATTTTGCAGTGACTATAGAAGCATTTTAGGGATGGCACAACATACTTTCCTGAGGTGTTACCACTGACTATCACACTCTTGCCCAGGCACGCTGGTTTGCCTTCAGAAAAGCTCTCGCTAAGCACCTGTCATGGGCAAAGCAGCCGCACGTCAGGGAATTCTACTTCCGTGCTGTTAGCCAACACGAACTTCCCTGAAGCGATTATGGCACTGCGGGAAAACGAAAACTAACGACGACAGAAAAAACTGCCCCTTCCTCTCCCCCCATCTGAACTTCCCGTATTTTCATGGCAGGGAACACCGTTAGGATTGCTCCCGGGCTGGCACTGCAGGCGGGCAGGGTGCCCGCGAGC
>NW_010563056.1:81517-83908 GCF_000687285.1 Phaethon lepturus
CGGGGGCCCGCGCCCCCGGCTTCCAGCCCCCGAGCCCCTTCGCTGACCGCATAGTCATGGCGCCCGGGGGATATCCCCGGCGGCAGCGGTGCCGTCGCCTCGGGGCCGGCTGGAAGCGGCTCCCGCTGGCACAGGGAGGTTTGCTGCGCGCGGGTGCCCCCCACCGCTGGGCACACTTTTAGTCCCTGCCTGTGACATCCGTCCCTGATAAATCCAACCCCTCTTTGCTGCAAAATACGTTTTTAAGGCTACAGTGCTTACAACAGTCTGAACATATACTGATTGCAGTGCCTTGCTACCACTCCTGACCGCATAACTGAAGTAGAGGCAGAAGATGACCTCCTTTTATCTCATTTTAGCGACATATGACAAAGAGGATTTTTTTTTCCCCCCAAGGAATATATTGCTTTACTGTACTGTAAGTAGGCTTTTCATATCCCCCACACTGATATTTTAGGGTAAAGACTACAGCAAAATCTTCTTATTTCTCAGTATGTGCCAGCACAACCAGAAGCATACTCAAGCAAGCCTTGTCTTACAGAGGTTACACTCCAAGACTATATTCAAATCCCACATTTCAATGAAGGGACTGTAAACAAGCTCCTTTCTTGGAAAGGCAGGCAACCAGGACAGCGCAGGGCTCTACCGCAGCATCGCAGGGGGGCTGAGTGGGATGTGGGAGGGCAGGAAGAGGTGAAGGGAAAGGACACTAACACAAACCAGCAGCTTCCTCTGAAGCACAGAAATATAAATACATGCTCCAACTGGGACACAACAGGGAAATAAAAGGGATCTGTCAAAGACAGGCAACTGCAGCTTCAGTGCGGGGATGGAGATAAGATCGAGGGATCCTGTGGTTTCCATCTACCTCTGGCTGAAAGTAAAATGCTGTTAGATCTCTATAACTAATATGCATGGCAAGTTTTACAAGGTGAATGTAAAATGCTTTTATGTATCTTAAAAATGAATATAAGAATTTCTGGCATGGGCAGTAAAATAAACATGGGATAATGAGATAATTATTCTGATGACAGAAGATGAACTGACTATCCATAAAGCAAAGATTGGAGATGGCTGAGAAGAAAGCAA
Source organism: Phaethon lepturus (assembly GCF_000687285.1). Taxonomy (NCBI): domain Eukaryota; kingdom Metazoa; phylum Chordata; class Aves; order Phaethontiformes; family Phaethontidae; genus Phaethon; species Phaethon lepturus. The sequence continues at coordinate 82,607 of NW_010563056.1, forward strand.
TAATGACTTGTTACATGCACATACATCTACACTTAGCTCTCATTTGATGGTGGAAACAGCCGAGTAAAACTGGAGATTAAACTTATGTCAGACAGCTGAGAACAATCTGTGTGAGTTATTCAAGAGCAATCTCCTATAAGCAGAAGCTATGCTCACAAAAATGACATTGAAACTAATTCTGTTTTTGTAAAAGAAATAATAAGGGGCGAAAAAAAAATCACATTTTCTTACTGTCCTCCTGATCATTTGATATTGGAAATATTGCCTAGCTCTTGCAGGTGAAGAAGTGCTTCAATGTTTTCTGCAGAAGACAAGAATAACCAATACATACCAAATTTTGCCAGTAAGGTGCTTCTGGCCGTAGTTTCATTTGACGTTTTCTACTCTGAGACCTATAGCTTCACTGTCAGAAGGAAGTTCATACTTCCTTTGGCAGCGGCATGCCAGTAAGCATGTTTACAACCTACTTCCCCTGATTGTATTGTAGTCATATTACAGGAAGGCAAGGGAACAGAGTGAAGACAAGAAATTCACCCAGGTAAACCTATTCTCTGATGAAGTAAACCCAAGTTCTACTACAGTGTCCCACGCCTAACATTTCAGTATCAACCCCCAAATCTTACAAGCCTAGCATAATATTTATGGTTCATCCTGCCGCTCCATCTTTTTCAGATTAAAAAGAAATAGTAGTTCACACTGAGAACCAGACAGAAAATATTTTGAAGCACCCAGCCAAATTAAGTTCAAGAAAAATTAAACTAGCAAAGGCATGCATCAGAGATGAAAGCTGCACTGCATTGCTATGTTCTAGGCAACAAGCTGGTACTGACCGAGTTCAGGACGAGGACATTCTGAGCTCTTTGCTTGTAAAATAAAATACTCATGAAACTAACTTTCTGTCTTCCCTGCCAAGGCCTGTAACAATTATCACGGTGAATTTACCAAGGCAGAAAAAGAAGGTAATGCATCTTAGACATGAATTTCTCCAGGCTGAGACGTATTATTTAAAAATAGATATTGAAAGCTGGTCTCATTGCTTCCTTTTGACATCCAGAATGCACTGTACATCTTCCCAATGGTGGGCTTTTAATCAGGTATAAGCATACTGAGTGGATTTTAACAGAAGGTAAATAAAGCAAATTAATTTAAGAGACCAAGCTAATGAAACATTAAAAAGAGTCCATTTTGAGATGCCATGGCTTTCTTAAACTGTACCTTTTGATCTTTTGCAGGCACCTTCTTTCACAAGTAAGTTTTGTGCCGGGTGCACATGCCCAGGTGCTGGGGGCAGCCGGGGGGCTG
>NW_010563057.1:0-2991 GCF_000687285.1 Phaethon lepturus
CACTGGCTCAACCGGCAAGCGTTCTCCTCCCGGCACGGTCTGCCTCGGAGGGCTGAAGGAGGAGAGCTCCACGCAGGGACGTCCTGCTGCCACCAAATGTCCAGCTTCGTCCTATAAAACACTCGGGGTGCGGAGCATCCGTGGAGGATGCTCCCTGCCCTTCCGTGGGGCAAAGCTCGGATGCTTTCTGGAGCCGGTTTTCCGTTGCCCTGCCCGCTGCAGCGTTCCCCTCCGGCTGGGGACGAGCCGCCGGGCCAGGAGAGCGGCACTGGGCAAGCAGGAAGGCAACATAAAGCAGGGAATAAAATTCAGAGCGTGTAAAAAAAACCAAAAAAAAACCCCAAAAAACAACAAAAAAAACTTCCCTACGCCCCTGGCACCGCCAGCGTGGGCTGCAGGAACAGCACCGGGAACAATAGAAGCACCTAGATGAACCTCAAAGGGAAGAGAGAAAGGAGGTTTTCCTTAAGCTTTCCCCAAGCAGATCATCAGGGGGAGTTAATACATGCACTAAATTATTCTGAATTACAAGGCCATGGCGGGGAGGGGGGGAAAAATACCTTGTTTATTAATTTAACCGTATGAGCGGGATAAATCTTTCACGTTACACCCAGAAGTACAGCCTTTCCCTGGACAAGGTACCAGAGACAATTTCTTCTCCTCCCTTTTTTTTTTTTTTCTTTAAGACCCCGATGAGCACATGAGCGAAACGAGCGGGTCCGGCACAGGTTAAAAGTCAACTCTTTCTCTACGTCTCTCACTAGAGGGTTTTCATAAAATTACAACGCTATAATTGCTCCTTTCCAAAATCAGTTCAGGTACTGTCACCCGCATTTGTTCTTTATTATTCTGATTTTTTTTTTCCTCTTGGAATCACCATTTTTAGATATAATGTATAGCTTAATCTATCACAAGATCTCCGTGTTCTTCTAAGCAACATCAAGACACCTTTCCAAATAGGTTGCTGTATTTTGCAGGTGGCATCTAAGGCAACCAGTCTGACCACTAAAAGCGAGCGGGAAGCACCCAGTTCACCTCTTTGACCCAAAATTCCCATCTACAGAACAGCAGGTAAAAAAAATAATTTAAAAATCTCCGTTTCCATGAGGAAGAGGTTGACGTATAATCCAGTGAAAGGGGATTTGCAGCCAGAAGTGGTAAATTATACAAAACCAAGTTCCCCAATTAGTCTCACGCAGTTTCATACACAAGTTAGACTTTTTTTTTTTTTTTTAAATCCCCAATCTTGGAATCTTGAGTCCATTCAAAGGAATGTTCATAGACAAAGGGTTAAAAGAAGAAAGAAAGCATTTGGATAGAGATACTAGGGAAGAAAAACAAAGAAAACTGCAAGAAACCATTTTCCAAATCACCATAGCCTTCTTTCTAATCCTGATACCAAGTTATATCTGTCAGGGAAGAAGATTAAACATATAATAAACAGGGAAAGGGAGAGGGAGGAAAGAAAGAAAGAAAAAAAGAATCCAGAGCTTGTATTTGCAAAACAACCATTAATAAACATCGCTCTGTTGCTGCTTTATTAAATAGATAATCCAGCCCAGTAACCTGTATTGATTTATGGATTCTCTGATGCTATACGACTGGTTACGCAATGAAAGTTCATCCTTGATCTGTAGTCTGTGTCCTGTACTTAACTAATTCATAATCTCATTGGAAGTTTTACTTTGTTAATTCGATTACGCTTAACAGCCGAGGAGAGAGCGGCAACATCCTTGTCTTTCTCAAGACAGACGTTTTCTTCACATGCACAGAATCAGTAAACTCTTTCTTAAAATCATAGGAGGCAAATAGGTTCTTTAAAAAAAAAAAAAAAATCCTACCTCGGGTTTTAATTCCAGCCTCAAAAAGTTGTCTTTTTTCCCCAGTTTTTTTTCCGCCTCTCATCTCCTTTTTCTTCCCTTTTTTTTTTTTCCTCCATTTCATTTCTTTCTTTTCCTCCTCTTCCTTTTGATGAATTTCCTTTCTTCTCCACATCCTCCTCAGGCGTGTAATGGGGTTATTTTTACTTTCGGTTATCTAGCTTTATGAAGAATCGACACCACTCATACAGCTAGATAACCAAAGATAACAACCAACCCCTGAAGTCTACAGCATTAGCAGGAAAAAGCCAACCTCTTCTTCTCCAGGGGGTTCGGGGGCACATGGCTTTTAAGGAACGAATGAGGGAGGAAAACGAATAAAAAAAAAAAAAAAGAGAGATGCAAATATTAGCAGCGAGATCCATAATATCAGCAGGCCCTGTTCCTGCAACCCAGCGAGCCCAGGGCAAAGCTCTCCCGAGCATCAATGGGACAGGCAGGATCAGGCCCCTGGAAAAATTACAATTTCGAGCAGAATTACAGGATAACCACACAGGAGCAGCCTATTTTCTGCCGAGTTGAAATTTGTTTCATTTACAAAGCAAATGGATATTCTGCAGGTGCTGAGAATGAAGCCCGCGTTATTTTTAACAACTATCAAATGAATGCGTTCAAACTGGGGATAATCCAAGCAAATACAATTTGCGCCCGCAACTTAAAATACGCATAAAAAGACCGAAAGGACATTTCCCCACCCGTAAATGCGTTTAACGCGCTCTCAACGAAACGACGCGCAAAAAAAAACCTGCCGGTTACAATAAATAATAACTTGTGACGCTTCGGATTCAGCCAAGAGCTGGGGGATCAGGAGCGGTGAATAAAGGCAGAAAAGAGAGGAAATGATGGCAGGGAGGGAAGGGAAGGAGGGAGGAAGGGAGCGACTCCTGCCGCGGCTCAGGACCCCGGCCCTGCGCGCAGGGACCCGCGGTTTTTCTCCGCTGGGCACCCGCGTCCCTCCGTCCTTTCCTCCTCCGGGTGCGGGGGGGACCCCCGCATCCCTCCCCTTCCTCGGGGTGACCTGCGTCCCTCCACCCTTCCTCCGCTTCAGGGGAACCCGCATCCCTCTATCCTTCGGGGGGGAGGGGGAGGAATCCGCATCACTCCATCTTTC
>NW_010563058.1:0-12624 GCF_000687285.1 Phaethon lepturus
CCAACCGCTCCATAGTCTTCCCCTGGCACATTCTGAACCCCACCTGAAATGACTGTCTCATTTGTTAGGGATTATCATCTGGTCCCCATCTATAGGATGGACCAAATTAAAAAACATTGCCAGAGGAGATCACAGCAGTGATTATGAGGAGCAGCAGACATGGTAACTCTATGCTTAGAGGGACACACAGCCAACACAACACTGTTAGAAGGCAGCTGCAGGAAATTAGGCATCAACAAGCAGGAAAGGGGCTACAACAGAGAAGTGTCAAGGTGGGGTAAAAGTCAATGAGGTCCAACTGAAAGAAACATTTAAAAGCAAAAAGTCCACATATTCTTGACCCTGAAATCAGAATTCCATTGGAAAAGGTCAGCGCAAAGGATCTCTTGTGATAACTTCCAGTCCTGCATTTCTAATAGATTTTGAAGTAAAGTGTTAAAATTGGAAGCAAACTGCTTCAACTGGCCTGATAAAAAGGAAAATTTTGAAATTTCAAAGAACTCACTTGCAACTTTCAACATTGACATTATGGAGACTTCTACAAACTGAAAATTCTAATTCTCATATAGTTTTGTTCAGGACTCCTGGCTCTGCCCACGTATCTCCTTAAAGGATTACAATGCTCACAGTAAGTTCCAAAAAGAGAAACATCTTTCAAAAGACTTTTTTTTTTTCTCCTATAGGTTAGCCTGAAGACAGTTTTTCTCAACCAGCTCACATTTTAAATCAAATGAAGATTTTTACAAGATATTTGCAGCTTTAAAAATGGCTCATTATGGTACATCCTAACATAGAAATCCCCTGTTGCATTTACTTTGAAGTTTTCTTCACACAGTCCACCTAAATTGTAAATCCAACTGCATAATTTGCATTTTGAAGCTATCTGTATTTATAAAACTAAGATAGTCCTGTTCTGTCAATATCCACTCTTTAAAATGTGCAAACTACAATTTCATTCAATACCCTGCTGTTTATTTTGTTCAGCAATTAGTTCAATTAGAAGTGCACATATTAATGAATTGCACTAAAGCTACAGAGGCTAAGTAGAGCACAAAGCCTTTGGCTTGGTTGAGGAGAGCTTTGCTAGCAGCTGCTACAAAACCAGAGCTGCACAGTAGTTTAGCTCGCTTATCAAAGGAAATACAAATTAGAGGACAGTCCTCAAAAACAGACAGATCTGGCTCGTCTGTTTTAACTGGATCATCTGCCCTGAGCATCAATCCCAATAAATTCACTGTTCTGACTAGAAAACAACATTTTTTTTCAGTTATTCCCAATTGCTACCTAATATCACAGGTTATTGTATAACATTAATTAAATATTAATTTATCGATATTAACAGTTCAAGATATTATGTAACAGTAAATACACAGCATTTTAAGTCTAGATTACTTTTATCAGCAGTAGCCTGCCTCACTGAAATTAATACCTTCAGCTGTGGATGGCTTCAAGCACATGAACCCTACAGCTGGAAGCACAAAGCAAAGATACCCAAGATGGCTTCAGGCTATCCACCAGTGTGAATCGAGGCACGTTCACGTAGCTGTTTTCCCCAAGGAGGAAGCCCCGTTTCCTACTTTTGTTGTTACTACACCTAAGCTGGAGCAGGGTATTGCATTACACCTTGCAGATTTGCCAGCACGGTCTCATTTCACGATAGAGGCTCACCAATAGAAGCTTTACCGATGACTGTCCTGGCAGATATTTGTTTTAAACTTACCTTGCAAACACGCTGGTCTTTTATATTCTTCACAGTCATATTTCCCTTATGATCTCCCACAATAAATCTACCTGTGGCATTATTATTGATGCTACAGTAAGCACCTAATGTACGTTGCACACATTTTCCATACAATGAATCAAGATGACATATCTTCCTCCTTTCCCGTTCCATATGTTTTAATCCCAAAAAGGAGGGGTTTCTGGCATGCTGAGAACACTGCAGATAATACTAAGGCAGAATTGTTTCTAGAAGCACATCATTGAATATCAAGGACTTAAATTCAGATACATTTAATACAGTATCACTACTAGTCCGTTTTGACCATTAGTTGGTTTTCTTCATTTTTCTCTATTTAGAAAAACAAACAGAAATCACAACGCAAAACTAAGAGGAATTATTTAAAAATTCAAGGGTTCTGCAAGGTGACCATAATGGTTCAAATCTCAGGTGCCTGGTTCTCTGCTGTGTTAGACTTTATGCAGTCATTTACCCTTGCATGTCCACTCAGCACCACATCCTGCCAACTTTTGTACACATGCTTAAGTGACAACACAAGCCAAATATAAAAGCTAAGGTTTTAGTTTTTAACACCTTTAAGAACTGTTTCATAGGATAGCATCACAGGATAATTCAGGTTGGAAGGAATCTATGGAGATCTTTAGTTGCAGAGCCTGGTCAGCTCTGGGACCAGAGCAGCCCAGAGCTTTATCCAGTGGGGTCTTGAATACCCCCAAGCATGGAGATGACACAAACACCCTGGCCAGCCTGTTCCACCTCTTGGTTGTCCTCAGGGTGAAACATCTTTTCCTTATATCCCATGTGAATTCTCTTCTTTCAACTTAAGCCTGCTGTCCCTTGTCCTACTGCCATGAACCACTGTGAAGTGCCTGGCTCCATCTTCTTGATAACCTCCTCAAAGATGCAGTTTTGCCCAAGGCCTTCTCTGCTCTGTACATTCTTGACCATTATTTTCTCTTAAAAAACTGGAATATATACTTTGCCACGATAAATAATGACCTTTAAACGTTCCTTCCAACCCAAACTATTTTATGATTCTATAAAAATTACTCTTGAAATGCAAATTGTTTTACTGCAAAATTGACTTAAGAGCCTTCAGTCTAGTCAGCAATGCTGAAAAATTATTCCTCCCCCTCTAACCGAGCACAGCCAAACACCACATATTTCAATTTAGTTTTGTCTATTGCACTGATTATAATCTTATATTTGTAACTCTAAAAATATTCAAATAAAACAAGGCAACATGTTTACATGCTCAGTCCATAACTACAAATAAGTGTGGAGGTACGACAATGCGCAAAATGCATGGAGACCTTGTAAATAAAGTATTCAAATGCCTGTTTTCTTCAACCCTTTATAGCTGTTATTTTTCATCTTACCTGACAAGATTTACCACAGTATTTAGCAACCTTGCATTGAGAGCATCTGTGCAGATGTTCATTCCTGTTTAGAAAAAAATAAAAATCAGTTATAAATACAGCCAGAGCTATGTATTTATCCTTCTTACATAACTAGCATATTTCAAATATTCCAAGACAAGAAAAGTATCTGAAAAACAAGAGTAGTCTAAAATGCACTATTACACAGGAAGAAATAGTGCATGGTTATGTTCAAAGCTATATTCACAGTTCTTTACTCATGTGACTCAGCACCTCTGGGGTCACTTTGGATCAACAGTAAAGATAACAAACATGCTTTTTTTTTGCCATACAGCTCTAACTCTGAGGAGTTCGATTTTGTAGATAACATCAGAGAGCTGTGCAATACAGCTAGATGTTCATTATCCATCTTGAGTCTTGTCTTAAGCAAGCATCATTAGCTGTCTTACGCAAGACCTTGCTGTGAACCTGCAGTTGTGACATCAAATTATAATTTTATAACTGAGTCTGAGGTTGACACGTCAGCAGAAATGTCTGTCTAAAGAAAATATTTCTGATTGGTGGACAGTGAGACCAAAATAAAAATTCATTGCGGGGGGGTGGGGGAACGGACGACAGGGCGGGAATATAGTGACATCTAGAAGGATAACTACCAGAGTTATACGTCACAATCTAAGGTTAAAAGAACCATCTGACTCTAATACCATTCCTGATGTTGTCTTAGTTTACAGTTATATAAGTTAACAAAACATCACTGAAGTTCTGTAGATTTCTAAACACTAAGGAAATATTAAATGTGAAAGCACACACACCCCAAATACACAAGTTCAAGTAAAGAGGTTTACTTCAGATGAGCAGAAACAAGACATAGATTTTGGTGCTTCCTTCCCCTCTTACTTTCCTGTAGATAATACGGCATATGTTGCGTTACTCTGGTAACACTCGATGGTTTTCACTTTAATCTCTTGACATGCAAAGTTACTTACATGCTTTGTGGGCATCTATTAGGCAGGAAAAACAGTATATACTTTTTTAGTTGTTAAAACTGAAAGGAGGAGAGCTGCATTACAGACACAACGCATAGACTGCATAACCTTATTACTTCCCCTCAGATGTCCTCCTGGCCATCCCTCTGACCGTAGCCAAGCACAGCGCCCGACTGGGTACCACTGTTACCTCGTGAGCTGCACACAGCTGAACGCAGCTCAGTTACACCCAAGAAACCGTCACCACAAGCTGCTCCTCAATAGCCTCTTCTCCATCCTTCTGCAAGGCAAGGGCGGGGGCGGGGTGTCAGACACTCCACTCTCCCCCTCAAAAGGCAATTTTAGTAATGCAATCTTTGCATTGCTATAGTGCTGCCTCAAAACCTACTATACAGATTAATTCAGCTGTCCAATTTAATTGGGAGATAACTAAGTATCTAACAGCCCATTTTGATGTGAAAGGACAAGTTCAAATGATCAAAGGACCTTTCTCTGCAAGATTCCTGGTGTCTGCACATTGGTACTACGTGTGCTCTTTTCACTTGCACGCCCACCTGATGTGACTAAAACAAAGTGTAACACTCTGTCTCTGCTGACACCAAAAGAAAACTCTTCCAGTCGTCAGTATTCTAGAGGCTGCATACCACATACTCAGACTCCCAACTCAACTGCTCTATGACATGACCTTTTTTATTCTACTTGTGCAACTTGCTTGTCCACAAATTTTAATTTCTATGGGTGACTTCAAAATGGTAGAACATTCCCCAAAGACCACATCCAAAAAAGACAGCACCAATGTACCCACAATCTAGAGCTTCAGGATGATGAATTTAGCCCACTGATTTCAGCCATGACACCAAAACTATCAGGAGTAGAGGCAAAACACCAAAAATACCATGGAGCATCCTCTAACACAAACCAACCTCTCCTTTCTCTCAAGTCCCACAAGTGGAAAATATCCATATATATTGTATAATAATGTATCAAATTATTGATATATTGAAAATATAATATATCAAAGTATTGCTATGTTTGAATTATTAAAAATAACAGCTTATACACTATCTTAGGATTCTTGTAGGCATTCGGGGAGTTTAGATTGCTGCATTAGTCAAAGATTAAGAGGAGCATTATGAACAGATCGTTACAATCAAGTAACAATCTTTTCATTTCTACTGCATAAAAACCACTATTTTGTTGCACAATATTTTGTAGGAATTCCTACTACTTACCAGGAGAAAAATTAATTAGAAATATTTCAGATATAAGCACATGTTTTGCTAGTGCCGCCTTTACCTTCCTACCTGCAAAGCCAGCCCTGGAGTCCGGAAAAAAACTAGCAACTGTTGGATTCCTATAAACAGAATCTAAAATCTCATACAGGCACAACAGGTTTTTCATTTTAAAATGCAATGCCTGAGGACAACTCAGAGTTAAAAAAAAGTGTGAAATCTTCATTTTGCCGGCCAGGGAGAGCTGCTTCATTTTCAAGGTTGAACAATGACACAACTTTAACCAGCCTATGATAGAGGAGCACATTCTTCTCATTCTACATTAGAAGTTCATGTCAGAGCAATTTTGGAAGAAATACACTTCAGTGGAATAATTACTGTAGACAACGAAAAAGAAACAGAAATGCTGTTTGGACCCGCTCATTGATTTGGATATCAGAAGCAGTCCAGTTATAAAAACATGCTCATAAACTATGCATACAAACCTTTCCCCACCGAGTCAAGTTTTGACACATCTTTTAATACTAAGCAGCACATTGTATCTTTGTAAGAAATCTACATCTTCTTTCTAGACATTTGCACAATTAACAGGATAGATTAAAACTTTTCTGAAGCCAGACCTTTCAAATTACTGACAGAAGACACTATAAGAACTTTAACTTGTTTAGCTATTGCTTTATTACCTTTCAATTCTGCTAGCAAATCATTCACAACATTGCAGGCAACATTACCGCTAAAAAACTGCCTAGTGACCTAGAACAACAAAAAGAAAGCCAAACACCTAGAACTCTGGTTTGCTGTTCAGGTCTCCACAGCCCTCGAGGTGGTCACTCTGCAGCATGTCCCTGTTGCTCTTTACAGGTCTGTTTTACATGGCTGTACAGAATCACAGAAAGGTCATGAAGGAGATTTCAGCCTCTCTGTTTCTAGATACCTCCTTTGTATTCAATATTCTACACCCATGCTAGTAGTCTCTATCAAACTTCTCTTTGTCGTTATACAGTATTATCTGAATGACTAAGTACTCTACTGCAGAATGACTGAGAAAAACCATTTTGAAGGCAGACTTCTGCTAAATGCTATTCATCAAAAGACAGTAATGAGTTAGGACTCTGATAACAAAGCATTTGCAACTTTAGTCCCATACACACTCAAGTACCAAAAAGTCTCAGCAGCAGCAAGTAAAACAGAGATTCCCAAAGCAAAGCAATTTTAAATTCTGGCTCCAGAAAGTTACATGAATGAATGCCCATAACTATCAGAGAAGTCTCTCCTACAGATTTCACACACTCCCATCGGAATGCTAGATCCGACAACCTTAATACACTGCCTTGGTATTTTTCCAAGAGACACCAGGATTTACTGGAACCATTGGTGTTAAGTTACCAATACATATTCATTCTTTCTTTTGTAAAACAATTAGTGGATCTGTTACCACAAAGCACCAAACTCCTTCAGCACTCACTGAAATTTCAATACTTTACAGAATTATTTCCTTTATATACTTTGTCCCTAAGGGTTAATGATGCTGCAGTAACAAATGCATACACACGCAAAAATCTAAGGACCATCACTCAAAACCTGGATTTTTGCCAAACTGACACCACCAGTTAGATTATTTGAATAAGGTGACTCCTTGCTGGCACCGTATAATGAATCAACTATCCATTCATCTTTTGGGGTTTCTTTGAATGACAAGCACATGTAGAATGACTGTTACAGAGCTGAATAGTAAAGCTACTGATGAAATCATTGCTTTTTCTTCCAATCCTCTCCTCCTTGGATCAAAATAATTCCTTTCAATTTATAGTACCTATGAATCTTGCTACATGACATTTTAAACATAAACCAGTATGATCTAGAAAACTTATTATTGAATTCTTTATATTAAGATTAAGATTCATGTACTCATATATACCGGATTCATGTATTTTAGAACATTTTAAAAAAGTGAGACAATTTGCCTAGTTTATTCCTCTCCTTCTCAATATTTTATTAATTTTATTAATGTTATAGGCTTTATTGAACCGATTTTAAAGTCACTGTCAAATATTCCCATGCATTTCTCATTACCTGTAAACATCATCTGGAGACAGAATCAGGTTACTCACAAGGTATCTACTGCATCTTGCCTGGTGTGACTAATATCATGGATGACAAAACGCACAGAATTTGATCTAATGCATTCAGTAATACTTTTCATCTCTGAAAAAGTTTCTGCTGCAATAGAAAAGAAAGATGCAGCATTTGAAAATAAATTATTAGTTTTCCAATATAGCTCCAACAAGATTTTCCAAACGACAACCCCTTATGAAACAGCAAGCACAAGTAAGGATCTTAGCCTGTACTAAAAAAAAAAAAAAAAAATCCACAAGAATAAAGTAAGCAGGGGTTGTCAGTTGTCCTCTAGCGTATCAGATAAATAATCTTTACCATGAGGAATCTGGTTATTACTACATCTTTTCATCATTATTGTCTACAAACACCATTCATAGAGTAAGTTCTCCCAATGTGTACTGAACTGGGAAAAAAAAAAAAAAATAGGTGGGTGAGGGAAGTCCTATGGGATTGATATAGGCAGGAGACCAGAGAAAACCTATGAGATAAAAAACTAGTAAAATAGTTCAACTGGAAGTGGCACACACACCCTCCCCAGCAAAATAATTTCTTTTCTTTTGGCTTTTTTAAAATTCTTTTTTGTTAAAGGCACGAGAAGACCAGAGCACTGTAAAGAGGGGCTGATGACAAGCAGTGGGCCACCTGGGTCTATGGGAAGCTGCTCCCAAGTATGAGTGGCACCATAGGACACAGCCTGAAAATGCATGGCTAAAACCCTGAGAAGAATGTGCCAAGTCTGAATCAGAGTGAAGAGGCTGACGAGGGTTTGCCTGGACTGTCAGATCCTATTGGAGCCACACCTGCACTCACACAATGTAGAAAACATGCCCTTTTAAAAACATCACAAAATACTTCTGTTTGCTAGGGAAGGGCCTAACATAATTAAAAAAAAAAGACAACAAAACCCAACCGAATACAATTAGACTACTTAATTTATAATGAAAATGCATCTACACTTCTCTGCTGATTGTAGGCACTTGACTTTCAGCCCTACTCACAAGATAAGTGTCAGATATAACAGAACATTTGATTACCAGACTGCGCTCAACACTCCTTCTTATGCAGTTTATTCACACTTCTGCTTCTGCCACAGCTTGCAGGACAAAAGGGCAATCTCACACAAATCCCCTACTGCATTTTTGTTGTTGATATTGTTTTTCAGTTAATAATCCAGCCCTATAATACATGTAACAAAAGAGCGGCTCTTTCAGACACATGTCATGTTGAACTAATTTCCTGAACAAATTCTTTGACCTTTGTGATTCAGTCGAACATGTCAAGTGCATAAAGCTACTTGGATTTTCTCAAGTGTGTGCATTTCAGACCTGCCACGAAGTGAAAGCAATCAATACCCACAGTAAGCAAACATGTCATTCATCGTTTTACTAATATGCTTCTGTCTTCTAATAATAAAAATAAAGATGCAAATAACAAACAGCCATTTTAAATTTGGTAGATCTGAGAGCTGAGGGCTTATGTTAAATGCAATTATAACTTTATCTCCTCACCCCTCTCCTAGCAGAATAACAACGCACTGTAGTGGCACAGTTGGTACCCAGCTGTTACCCCACGGCTCACCCGCATGGGCACCAGGCACTGCAGGTGGGGGGCATCTCCCGCATACCAAAAGCCACAGCACAGCTCTGGGGACGACGATGAAGGGTTTTGGAAGCCAGCCAGTAACACCCGCAGGGTGTAAGCCTCTGCAACATCCCAAATTCAAGCCCTTGGCAAGCAACAACCCTCTGCAGCCAGCGAGCCGTGCCCCTGGGTGCTGACCTGTGTGACTTGGCAGGCTGAGGGCTTCTTCCTTTCTCCTGTGCCAGGGCCCTGGACCTGTCTTCAATCACAGATTGGCTGGCAGAGAAGACGACATCCTCCATGTGCCCCACAGCTCACCGCAGCCTCCGGCCTCTGAAATAAGGCCACCAGGTCTTTCTGCCCTAAGGTTATTCTGTACATTGCTCTCGGGCCCCACATACCTGTTGTAGTCTTGTTCACCCAGGCTCAACATGTTAAGAAGCCTTCGAAATCTGTGTCCCTAAAAGTCAAGCAAAAATCTCCCATATTCTCCACTTGCACACTTTATTGCATTAAGTAGATGAATTAATCTATTTTTAATGTAACAGCAGCACTTAGGAGAAGTAGCTTTCAAAAGAGGTATCAGGAATGTCAAATATTTAGAGTGAAAAGACAATAACTACATCAATAATCAGGGTCACTTATTCAAGCAAAAACTAAGACCTTTTATATAAAGGAAAAAATACCTATTTTATTTCAAAACAAAATGATAATCTGCTTTATAACTGAACATACTATAGAAGTGATATTGCGTTGTCCAGGAATAACAAAGGTGGGGAGGGAGAAAATGTGAATAACCAAAGCACCTGGCCTGTAGCAAAAGTTTAGTTAAAGCATTTGCACTCCTAAGCACACCTAGTTACCACCTAGTAACACAAACAAAAATACAGGTTGTTCAGGATGACTTCCCATAACTTAAGTCTTGGCTTCTGAAGTCTTACATGCCACCCTGAATGCCCACATTCGCTGCTGTTTTCTGTAATTCTTGTTACACCCAGCCATATATTTAACACCTTGAAACATTTCTGGATACATTTGATAAGGAAAAAACAGAATTCAAATAGATGAGGGGAGAGAGAGGATCCTTCTGCTTAGGATGGGTGTCAGATCTAGTCAGATTTTACAAATATTGGTTTTTACATATGTATTATCTTTATTTGGTTTAAAATATACACTGACTAGGTAAGGAACATGCTGGGTCATGTGACTTCAGCTGACAGGAGGCTCTGGATGGTATTTTTTTGTCTGTTTTTGCATGTTAGGTATTATCTTGTGTAATTTTTTTTCTGTATCTTGATTTTTCTTCTGAAAAAAACCTGACCTGAAAATTGTGAAAAACATTTCCTAAATAAAACCTTGTTGTGGTATACAGCCATTTCTTCATTCCAGTATCACCTTTTCTGACAATTTCTGTTGTATTTTTAGCTTTTTCTTCTTTTGAGGGCCGAAGAAGCCAGAATCAAGGTTGGAAAAAACAATAGAAGACATCCATAAGGTAGATTTTCATTTAGTCCTGTGTAGAAGCTAGTCTTTGTGTTCATGCAGTGATAGCAGCATTGCTAAATTCTGATAAGATGATGTTTATTTTTCAAAACTCTTTACACTATTTAGAAAAATATTAGATATTTTAAAATAGCCACCACTCACAGAATGGTTCAAGATTCTTAACTAAAAGGTTATCTAGAGTCACAAAGAGATGATTCTGCCTCACTTAAACTGAAAAAAACCCTCAATTTTCTAAAAGTAAAGATTCTAGAAGTGCAACATTTATTCTTTTACAACCAAGAACAGAATTACACACCTCTCCATTAAGCTGGTAACTGATAAAAAGCTTCAGATGCAGTGCTTTCCAATAAAATCAGTGAAGGAACTTACAAGAAGAAATACCTAAAAATATGGCCCTCAAACAGGCAAGAAATTTAATCTTACCTTTGAATACTACTTCTTCATTCAATATTTACCTCTGATCCTAACCTATGCAAGGAAATACAAGAAAATCTCTCTACTGAAAACCAAGAAAAGACTTCACAAGTAATTTTAGTAGTACAAGGCCCTTTAACTGAAAATGTTGTTCAGGAGAAGCACTCAGCATCTCCCAAAACAGTACCTTTTTGTTCTAGGAGACAGACTAGCTTTAGAATAAAATACCTTTTATATTTATATATGTACACACACATAGTGTATATATGTACACACATGCACACTTTATCAACTTGCACCATGAATAACACAAATGCCATCACAACAGAAATCAATAGTTGTGTGAAAATACTGTAATTATCCTCCCAGCAAAACTCACAGCTATCCCCCACTGAGAGCACTGAAGCAGAAACACAGCAAAATTTGACTCCGAGAGCACAAGGTAACTACTACAAATTGTCTCCTACACCTCCTTGCCCTGCAAAGCTACTTTAACACAATTTCCCTCAAATCAAGGCCATCTCCAGTGTTTGCCTGCGGTTGGCACACCAACATGCCTCCAGCAATTTCAGGCTTAAACAGATTAATTTCAGTCACACAGCACATTCACTCTACCTTGGGATTTTAATCAAAGAAGAAAGCCAAATACTGAGGAAGACTAAGGTTATATTTCACAATATGAAAAGGTCCTACCTATAACTTAGAAACATTTAAAAAAGCTACATGCAATATTTTAAAATGCTCATTTCTGGAACATGTGGTTAAAATCTAGTGAAGCCAAGTATAACAAAACATCCCATCTTTCACTCTTCCCTATAAAAATGATGAATGCATTGATCATTAATCTGCTGTATGTCCAAATATTTTTTTCTTTGACCCATAAGTCAACATTCCACAAAAAGAAAGTTGTTACTCTAAAATATCATACTGCTGTAAATATTTACATCCTGCTAGTATTACCTCCTGGATCATATGGATCTATGATTTTCAGTGAAATATAAACCCCTCTGACCCTCTCATACAGGAATATCTTCATCAGCTTTTTTCTTTTTCTTTTTTAGCTCCTTTCCCTTCTTGACCATATTTATATTTTTAGGGTACTTTTTTTTTTTTTTTTACCCATTTTTGGAGGCTTTTCTGCCTCCAAATACAAGCAGTTACACCCTAAAGTCCTTTCATTCCCTATGAAACATATTTGGAAAGTGCTGAACAAAAAATATTTCAGGCAAAAAACTTGGACAGACATAGCAATACAGCTAGGGTCAGAATAAATTGCTGTGCATTTTGCCTTGCAGATTTAGAATAAGGATAAAGTTGTATATCAGGTTAATCCCTCTTTTTCATCTGCCTAGCCCTTATGTCCAGATCACACCCAAGTTAAGACACAGTTGCAGGTGACTAGAACAGGATAGTCAGTTCTGCTTACTTATAAGCTGAAGAACCCTCAAAGCTAGAAAACAGGGCTGGAATGCAGGAAAAAAAAAATGTATTTCTATCAGACAGCAGAGAGGGCTGATGATACAGAGAAACAGATTCATGCATATATTGGCACAGATCCCAGAGAAACAGCTTGTTTCTCCTTTGCTCAGGTGTAATCTGATATTGTGCAGTCTTGCAAGATATCCAAAGTGTTCTTGTCATAAACTGGATGCTCATAAAATCCTGCT
>NW_010563058.1:12636-51839 GCF_000687285.1 Phaethon lepturus
CTGCTGAAGACTTTTGCATTAGAATAACATAAGAATGTTCTTGATGTCAGTAACTCTGCTTCCCGCCTCCAGCCAGCCCTCCAGAGCAGGATAGCTCTGGAAAGAAAGATCACTTTTAGCAGATCTACAAACACCTGTAATAAATTTACAAATAGCTGCCTAACCAGGTCTCTCTCAGCCTAGCTGGATGGACAGTCTTTTAAATTACCATTAGCACACACCTTCCAACTTTTTAAACATTTTTTTTTTTTCAAATCTTCTATATTTCATCAGTTCTTTTCCTGTCATTTCGTTATCTCCAGTTTTGCAGGCATTTTGGTTTTCTTGCCCTCTTCGTATTTTTCCCCTAATTTTCTCCATGTATCAACACCTTTCTTGTTTGGGAATGTCTTTCCCCTTTTCTAGATTACAAAGGTCTTGGTTTTTTTCTTGGAGGAGTCTCACTTTGTTCCCCAAAAGGGGAATTATCTCCCAGTAATTTCTGTCCAAGAATGAAACAAAACATGGCTTAGAAATACCTGAAAAAAGTGAACTTTTATTCATAAAACACAGTACCAAATACCCTTACCAAATGTTGATTTTTCATTTTACACTCCTCACAGCAATTTTTATTTCACATCAGGGTGATCACATTCAAGCAACTTGATCTGAGCACATTTTACAAAGTTTCTTCCTATCAAGTGCTTAAACTCTCTTATGTAACATCTCTCACTTCTCTCTCCAATAGATTCTGGATGATGTCAACACAGATGGGATGTCTTCTGCTCTGTCTCCCTCCTTTACACATCACCAAAAGCTGGATTTCATGGGTCCCACTCTAAAGGTTAATTTTTGGAGATGTTCACCAATAAGAATGAAGGTATTTTGTATTACCTACCCTGGGACAGCAATGCTATCTAGAAATTATTCAGAAAGTGCAGAATATGTATTTTTGATTGTCAATTTACTATTGACTTCTATAAGGCAGCTACAGCCAAATTGTTATTTTCATTACAGCTGCAGACACAAGCTGCTTTCAAGACCTCTGCTAAATCTTCCACTTGTAACGAGCACAGAAATACCAAGGCTGAACTGCGTGGTGGTATTCCTTCACCTCTTGCTTGCTTCCACCCCCGCTTCATTTGGTGTCAATGCCCCTACAGAAGCAGGATGAGGTCCCGAACCTGTTTCTTGCTCAATACTCTAAATCAGAGAGTCACAGCTATTGTGGAGCTGGCCAAGATGCTGCAACTACTGCTCTGAGAAAGCCTCCACAAGACTGGAGTCTTCCCGCTCCAAAATAAACAGCCAAGGAAAGCCATAAATCAGTTCCACATCACCTAATACTTACTTCCTGTACTCTGGTGACATCCACTGGCTAAAAGCATAATAGATGTTTCTTCAATTTCAAAGATTAGTCATACAAGTTTCCCTTTTCCATTTAGTAGAGAAGAAAAAAAATCAGAAGAAATGCCTCTGTAACTATAGTGACACCTATACATTTTCAGAGAAAAGGTAATTATAATTGAACAGCTGAGAGCATTAGTGTTAATTTGCCTCAGTCCACTTCCCACCCATTCTACATATCAATCGGTAAGTAAGCAAAACCTATACACCCTTCATGGTTTCCAAATTTGTCCATTTCCAACAGAAAGGTCTTTAAAAAGAAACTGGCCCAATTCAGAAGTGTATTTTAGAACCCTGTGTCATGACCAGCTTCAGAACAAGCTCTCCTGCTGAAGAATTAACATTTTGATGAGGAAGGCATCTAACCCCAGGAGTAACCCTGAAAATTTCAGTAGCACTAACTGACATGCTTGAAGATATGCACATGTTTAGACATGCCTGCAAATGGCAGCCCTCTCTCATGAACTACTTCTGTTATTAGTACTGCTATGTTTCTAACTGTAGTGAATACTTTTATGAAAGTTACTATTCCAATTAAGGAAGTGTCCAAATAATTTAGTGTCTCCCAGAAACTACTCCTTATTTTAGAGAGGGAGCACAGATAATACTCGCAAAAATTTTTTTGAGTAAATTCTTTTGGACATATAAAAATGGAAATAAAATGTGGGTAGCTTTCAGAATTCAAAGAACTCCTGAACTAATTTTGTTCAATCTTAAAATTTTTAATAAAAGACCCCATGCATTTTTAAATTACACCTTCTCCATTTTTAGTTCAGTTTATCACACAATATAATAATGATGTTGCATTAACATGAGAAATAAACAAGTGATTTTTAAAAATCTGAAGTTACTATCTTCATTAATAGAATCTATTTCTTAATCAAGTAATGGGGATTTCAACATACAATGTGCTTCCTAACACTTAGCTACTGGTTCTCATGTTTCTCTTACAACAACATTCCATAGCAAATGTTGAAAGAAGGAGGAGCTGTCAAGCCATACTATCTGTCATAAGATGAGAGACTGTCATCTACCTTCCTGTTGACTTGTCCCAATCACAACGCATCAGTGCACACAGTTCCATTTCAAAAATTGCCACTGGTATTGAAGAAGATTCAAAGAGGCATAGACACCGTAAGGAGGTTTTAACTAATATGGAGAATCAGAAATTTATATGGATTGGCTGTGGATTTTGCACAATTATCCAGTTAAAATTAGTTTTTATGTTCCAGAAAATACAACTTTTACATCACTATAAGTCTTCAGTTAAATCTCATTTTCTCCATGGCCAAGAAACATGGGCCTTTAATCATCATACTATAGCTTCAGTGATGGGTCATGAGTGAAATCAGATTATTTGTTCCAGTTCAACAACCATGGAATGAGACTTAGCAGAGCACAGTACAAGAAAATGAGAAATACGTTATTCCTTATTTGCAAAGAAGGTTTATGAAGGTTTATTGTGATGGGCAAATGCTGGGAGAGAGCTAGAGTTTTTGATAATGTCTGTCAGTGCTGATATGGCTTATAGATATCAGTAGAAGTTAAATAATCAACAGCAATGCTCTACTTTGTAGAATAAAAGAAATGCCAGCAGTACATGTTTGATAAACATGAGCCTCTGGTAATTTCTAAATTCAACCATGCCCCAAATCAATGAACTGAAAAAGCGTGTGGGAAGGAATGATCCACCACAATCACACTGTTTTGTAAAAGCTTCACTTTCATTAAGATTACAAGATGAAAAAAATTTTTCAAGTGTGCGCATATACATGTATATGTTTTTATCCATATATACAATCTCTCTTGGCTTTCTTATCCTTATTCTGAATTTTTCATCTCATATTTGCTACTTCCTCCTATGTCTCATGAAAATGTTACATTCTAATTCATCATCTCTTCCCAATATCCACCACCACCCCTGCAGTTAACACAGTGACACTCAGAAGAGGTCCCGCACCACGTCAGGCACCTGCCCGCTTCGACAGCTCTGCTGGCACACACATTAGTGGCTTGTGCATATTATAAAGGCTTGTACAGTATCAGAACTATCTACATAAACCTTACATTTAGCTTATTTTACTGCCTGAATGCTGGTTTCCAGTCAAACTTTACATCCAAATCAGAGACTTTGCCCTTATAAATGGAGGGAGGAACAAGCATTCTTCTACCATGCACGCTTCACTGAAAAATGTTACATCATGCCAACAACTTTAAGTAGCTCGTGTTAAGTCCCCACTGTTCTTACACGATTGCAACAGGTACTTAAGTTAAAGCCGATATGAGTATTTCTTATGAAAGCCTCAACACGCACTAGTTGTAAATGAGGAGCGCAGAGAAAGCACTCCTCTGCAGGCCAGCTGCAAGAACAAGCACCTTGCAGACCGCGAAGCGAACACCCAGCCTCCCTCATTCTGGTTGTTTAGGCTGTGCAGGTAGGTATTTTTTCGCTGAAGTAGGTATTTTTTAAGGTCTGAACAGAAAAAGCAAAGTTGAACTGTCAGTATAAACAGTAGGAGGTGCAGGTTTAGTTTCGGGTTTGGGGATTTTTGTTTTGTTTTTATCAGGAAGCTGGCTCCTCTGTTTGCTTAAATTGGGGTTATTCTCAGCCAGTAAGTGGATTGAAGCCTCTGATTAGTTTCACAGAGATCATTAAGACAGCTAAGAGAACCCAAATCACACCTACAATTTAAGCTGAATCTAAGAACTTAACATGAAAAGACCACCACATCTCTTTTTGGTGGACTCTTCAAAACTTGAATACAGCATTTGAAAAGAGATCTGCTACTTCTCAGTGAACGCAGCTATGGGAACACTCCTCTGTCACCTACAAAAATCTCCTACTAAAATATTTGTCTGAAGAAAAAGTCTTTTGCATTTCTAAGTGCTACTTGTGGAAATCACCTCTTCTAATACAATATAAAAATGATGAAAACATTCCAACACAGGCAAAAAATAATTACAAAACTAACCACAATGAAGCTACCTATTACCATGGCAAAATTCAACTTTGGAGGAGACAAGATTTCTTGACAGCCGGCAGCTTCAGACCATACAAAATTCCCATCAGCCAAGGAACCACTCAGATACCAAATTCAAATCTAACCTCTAGATGACCCATGTTATTTAGGGTTATTTAACTTAAATCATGTTTCAGAAATGACATGTAGTGCATTTTCTACTGATATGATGGCTTCTACACTGAACAGGTTACGTTTAAAGAACGTACTTTTGTTCGGGGCTGTCAATTAGAAAAATTACGTATTTCAATTACCCTGTGTTCTTAATCAAAAATAATTCTTGTTTTATTGTTAAAATCAGATTGAATTTACAATCTGTTATTACATAGCTATCTCAGTTTTTCTAAAACAACTTCACTAGATGGGCTGAGTAGTGGCATCCCCTCTGCTGTGCACTAGCGTTACCAAAGGCTTAGTGCATGCTAGTTACATGACAATTAACCAAAATTTGGTTAACTTCACATCAGTAACCCCAACATTTTGTAGAAATTCTTCACAACAGAGAGAAACTTGCACAAAACCTGAAAAGTTTGCATTTATTTTACAGATATATGTATGTATACACATATACGTATGTATGTTTCCAAACTAAGCCACTTAAAATTGGGAGAGTATACAGGGGACACTGACACAGAATAATTTGCTGATTCAGAACCATGTGTTTGCATTTCATATAAAGCTACTTTTTCATCCAATGTGATTAAAAGTTCCCAGCATGACAATAGATCATTGCACTGCTGAAGATGAGGCTGCCTGCTGGAGATAGAAAACCAAGGCTCTGACAACTGCGTTCATTTAGAAAAAATAATAATGATTAAAAAAACCCTACAAGTTAATTTTTTAGGTTTAGTGGGGTTTTTTTTGGCCAAAAAAACCAAACAGAAAACCCTAACATGATAGGCCAAGGACTGAGGGATCAATCCTCCACACACACACACAACCTTTTAAAATTATTTCTCTGCGTTCATCATCTTAAACTATGGGTTAGGTGAACAGCAGCAGTGTCTCACCCCATCAGAGACAGCAGAAGTTCCTTAACCTACCTGACTAGGAAACTGCAGGGTTCGTATTTGTAAAGACTTTTAAAAACCTTGGGTGGAAATCCAGATTAGTGCATGTTTGATATTAATCGTTCTTGTAAAACCCATGAACCTTGAAAACATCTGTGAACATTTTAAACTAAAATATGGACTGAGCTTCCAAGACTAATTTGTGTTGGCAACATTCAAGACAGAATTACAAACAGATGTTCTAGGTCTGTCTGAAAAACTAAGGGATTTGGGGATAAAAATCTTCTGAACAATTAATGACATTGCCAAAATAAATAAATATGCAGTCATCTGCTAAAACGAAATATGTATAAATACATAACCCCAAACCAAAGTATATATCCTATGAAAATATCGAACAGATTAACACAAGCTAGGCAGTGCCAAGACAGTTGTTTCAGGACACTAAAAGAACGTGCTACAAGGCTCTTTTAGAGTGAAAATGTGATATATTTAATAGTACCACCACATATTAAAAAAATACATGTGGGAAAAAAAAGAACCACTAAGACTTGGACTCTGTAAAATACTTAAGAATGAATGACTCCCAAAATCAGAGTCTTAGCTAAGGAGAAAAACAGATAACAGATTACCAATTTATTAACACTTTTATATATCCTTAGAAGGTGCTTTTATTTTCACAGGGACATTGACTTTGAAAATAAAATTAGATTTAAAAAAATAAAATAAGAGGAAGTGCAAATATTTTAGAATGCTGGCAAGAAAAAATAAATCCTAAATGCAGTATATTATTTCATTTGTGAAGTATTAAAATAACATATGAAGTGTAGCCTAAACTAATTGCAAACAGACAAATTGGCAGGATAAAACATCCTACCATCCTATAATGCTTATACTGTTTAACTGGAATTCTTATAAAGACATAAACCCAAAAGCAGTTTAAGTCCTTTTTTGTAGTGGATTTCTGTGTTTTTAAAGAGAACTTACTCATTCTTGGATCTCTTCTACTCTTACAATTTGCTCATTCTGTGTAATTACTAAGAAATACCAAAATTCTCGTAGCTATGACTTGAAGAAACCAGTTAAGTTCCAAATATTTATTTGATTTAGAGTTAAAACTGTTCAAGCTTATTTTCTAAGATGACAAAAACTCTGTTTATGAAAGCATACTTAGGATGTATACATCAAAAACATTTATGCATTAGAATTTTCTAGTGGAAAAATATGTTTGTTGGATGAGTGGACAGATGCAGGTAAAATAGTGACTAAAGGCAACTATGTAAATGAAAGGATGAAAACAAGAGATTTCTGGGAACGAGAACTGGTGTTTTCTCTGGTGCTGAATTCTGAGTCCAGAAGACAAAACTTACATAGAGTACCATCACCTTGCTCAGAGATGGACTTCTCTTGTACCACTGAAGTCTTTGACAAAGTTTTCACCAACTACACTAGTGCAGGATGAAGACAGAAGTAGAAACAGAAGTTACAGAAATGGGTCAGTTTCTTCCAGCAAGGATTACTCTCCTCTGACCAGTGAAAAAGTAAGTTAGCATTGACACCAAAATCATCATCTCTAGGTTTCAGGTGAGACTAGAGTAGATCAACTCTGTACTAACGCACTGCAAAATACACTGCCTGCTGATATTAGTTGGGGCAAAGGGGGCATTTAGGAGCTGCAGCCCCTTGTGCTACGACCCAGCTGAAACCAGCAGTCAACCCAGCAAGTCTAAAGCTTCAGGCAGCTGTGGTATTCTCCGGTCAGTCATTCTGCTGCACAGACACACATTAAGATCTACATTTTGTAATAATAACAACCCAAAACCTTAATTTGGGAAAAAAGTCTTCTACAAAAACTTCAGCACTAATGGAAAGCTGTTTTAGTGATCATTATTCATATATGAATGATCTACACAATGACAGCCAGGAAGTAGTCCATCCTCGAAATTTAAGACTCACTGACATGTTTGTCAATAACTACTAACACTACAAGCATGTCTCTGATTCAGGGACTGGGAAAACAAAGGAAAAGAGAAAAAGCGGGTATAGATTAGACCAGCCGAGGAAGAGGAGCTTTCTGAAGATTTTCAATTCAAATTAAAAGATATGTTTTGTGGGGACCATTCTTGGTACCCTCGTAACTTCCAAGGAGAAAGCAGTGTGTGGCGCTGGGAAGATACTTACACCACAACTCAGCATAGGAGATCCCAGAACCATAAAACCAGTTAGCTTGTGCAAAATCTCCAGAAGTCACCTCATTCCACCTCCGGCTCAAAGCAGAGCTGACTTCAGAGGCTGATCAGGTGTAACACAATCAGATGTTCTTCTTATATTTAAGTGCCACTGAAAATGTAACGAAACCAAACCATTTATTTGTACTGGTGAGCAGCTACCAACATGAGTTGGGTCACCGATTCCCTTTATATTTATGTGCCACTGAAAATGCCACAGTCATCAAGTCTGCTATTCTTGCTATACATCTATAGATCTAGCCGTCTGTAACGAAACCAAACCATTTATTTGTACTGGTGAGCAGCTACCAACATGAGTTGGGTCACCGATTCCCTTCGGTGACATCCAGGATCCACTGACATTCAAATTGCCATCACTGGGATCCAGCAGCAAGTATAGAGAATCAAGGGTGAGTACAGAGGAACAGAGCAGGTCACATTTGTGAGAGCTACTGGAAGAGGTCATTCTTTAGCGTCAATAAGCATAGGTCATATACATCACCTGAAAATCCAGTTCTTTCAAACTGTCCAAAGACTCAATAAAGGAACGCTGTATCAAGTATACACCACACATTTTTCTGGTCTCTTTCTACACAACAACAGAAAAAAATCTTTTGCTAGAAACAAACAAAACCAAACTACAAAAGAAGCGGAATTAAAAAAGCCCTTTATATATCCACACATTCCAGAATTGTATTGTTGGTAATAAAAGAAAAAGCAGTAACTAACAGTACATATAGCCCTTACTATAAAACAAAACAAAACAAAAATCAAACATATTTACTCAAAAAATAATTTGATATCTATATAGAGCAGAGATTATGTAATTTTTTGTTATATAGCCAGGAAGCTTACTACGTTTAGAACACAACCCCAAAATGCTTGCAATAACCCACTGGGTATAAAACTTAATAGATGTTAACAACAGATCCATTACCTAGCATTCAAATAACTACACAAATAACGTTAAAAAATAAAGTACTTCATCTGCTGAAACAATTTTGCAAGTCCATCTGAAAGAGGATGAGATATCCATATACGATAATCTTGTGAGTTCATGGCAGAGATTCCTTCATCCATCATATCAAAAGGAAAGGAAAGGTTATACAGGTTAATAGATACAGAATATCCATGATTGACTGCTGTATTTCACTACACACACAATATCTTCCAGTGATCACTGAGCTGTTGGAAAGTTTGCATGAATTAATGCTTTCTTCACATTCAAGATATCAAACTGAAGACAAATTATAATTATACAAATGCTCACTACAGTACATAATGCTAAGACAGTATCTGTTTACAATAACAAGCAGAGGGCAAGCATATCCTTAACTACAGAGGCTCAAATGTCAGTTATTTCTCAAATACAAGTTGCAACCTCAAAGCCTACATTCTCACATTAAAAGTTATATTCTCCAATACAATATTTGCAATTATGCAAGGCAGCTTTATGCCCAAATCTTCCTCCCCTCACTTTGAGTGTGGGAGAAATTTTTTTTTTTTCCCCCCTCCCCTGAAGCTAATTGCTTGCAGGTTCAACTACAAGTCAGGGTTTCCATGCACTGAGCAAATGAACCTCTAAAGAAACAAGTATAAATGGATTTCACTGATTTCGTTGTTTTAAATTCTATGCAACTGGTTGTTTTCCACAAACCTGGAAGATGCATTGGATCAGTGTCACAAATTCTTGAAAGTTTTTAAGTACTGTTGGCATCGATGTAAATTCTGAACTCATAATAACAGCAGGAGTTTAACTTTTATTTGTTTGGACTGCAACAAAACAGGGAATGAAATAAGAAACATGGTAAAAATGCCAAGCAGACTGCAAGGAATGAGGGAAAGCGGACAGAAAATCCATGCAACCTTTGAAAATCCAAGCTCAAAAGAGCTTGGGGGCAGTGATTTAGGGGAAGAGCCACAGCAGCTGGCCACCCACCCTGGCAGCAGACCAACCTTCACAAAGAAAGGAGACCTGGTCAACCCTGGCGCAACGGCACCTGCAGCCCTCCGCCTTTCCACCGTTCTTTAGTGTGCAAATACCAGAAGAAATACACACAGCAGCACACATGGACGCATCCACCCTGCCCACTGAGGCCATGCTGCCTCTCTCATTTCCAGAGGAGCGATTCAGTGCCCGCCAAACTTCTCTTGCAACCACTGCTGCTGCAGAATCCTTTCATGTGCCTGAGGCTTCAATGGGCTCAAACACTGACAGTATCACCAAGACCTGCCAGTGGCACTGGCACGACACAAGAGGCAGCTAGACTAAGTTTAGTACTACACAGGGAATCGCTTTAAAGGGAGACAAATGCAGCTAACCTGTGAAGATCTGGAACTTAACAGGAGTCGAACTCTAGAATAAACACCTGCAAGTCACAGTAGTAAAGCAGGCTCGCAGATAGTCTTTCTAGGCATTTTATCTCATCTCATTTGTATGTTGTCCCATGATGTACTTCACTAAAATTTGGCAAGAAAAATCTTCCAGCAAAATACCAGCTGAGCTGTGTTTGCACGCCCCGCAGGAGCCACACAAAGACCAGTGCTCTCACTAATGTATATAAATGACTGCCTGAAGGTTGCACAGATGCTCCACAGTGCATTTGCACTGATGCTGCGGTCATTTTGAAAAGCCCTTTCCCAATCTGTTACAGAATACCTGTTTCTAGTTTCCTGACTTGGGGGATAAGCTTCACCATCAAATGGCTTACTGATAATTGTCTTATGTTCAATCTGTTATGAATAAAATGCATGATATTCCTGCCTCACTTTGAGGAACAGTTGCACATAAAGCAGTTGGAGAACTGACAGCAGCATTTAGGTAGATGATAAACACGGCAATTTAATACACGTTAGAGCTTGCACTTCAGTTCTTCTACACAAGTCATGTGGCTTTTAACAGCTGATAAATTTTCCCCTCCAACGTGGCTCCAACCACACTGCCTGTGAGCACTAATTATGGAGTAATCAATGTTAGCCCATACTCCTTGCTAAATGGTTTACAAAGAATGAATAATAAAACCTACTGCAAATGGAAACAGATCACCCTATTACCATAGATTCTGGGTCTGCGTTCAACCATTTGCTATCAAAGATAGCACAAATTAATCCACAGTAAAATTTCTTTGCTCTCTCTAGTCAGATAGAACTGGGCATTTACTGCTTATGCACACAGTGCTGAATGCAAAGTTGTCAAAGATAACCTTAATCTAGCAGCCAGATGACTAATAATCATAAAAAAATATAAAGACAACTTAAAATTTAAGATCACAGGGATAGAGAATTGTTGCACATATTTCCACATTATTCCATTTGCGTACAATGATTTACCATATCCCAGGAGCCAAAAATATCCCCTACAACACACAAAGCTGCAACAGAAGAGTGTTACAGCAAACCATAGTACTGACCATGTCCAGTCTTCAATACTTTGTTTTTTAAAGCATCTTTTTGCTTAGTCTCAAAAATCATAAAAACTGTTAAAAATATACCAGATGTTGCAAGCAGCACAGAAAACTTGATGCAGTTTTACTGGAAGAAAAAGGAAAATTATAATTTAAAAAACTATTTTAAAATACAGTACTTCTGGAAAACACTGGCGGTGTTCTATGATGTGTTCTGAAGATGGGAAATAGTATTTACGGTGGCAGAATTCAATCCTATGACTGTACTTACATTATTGAATAATCTTTCCTGGTTTGCTCCTCTGCTTTTTTAAAATCTTCATTATAACTCTCCCAGCTTCATAGACTCTGGAGTTTGTGAAAACAAAAATCCATCCACAATGAACCTTTTTTGGAATATTTCATCATTTAATTAATGATGAATAGGAAAAAAATAGTCGTTGGTTCACTCAGCATGGAAAAGTCAAAGTTTTTATGAGTATAATCACTGCAAAAGGAGGAAATGGTATGAAGAATAAAACGATATTACAGTTGCTTCTGGTCATTTTGAAACTGGCCCTGCTGTACCCTCACTAAGTTGTAACATTGACTGTGAGTGCCAAATGCAGATCCCACATTACAGCAGCTGGGCAACTTACAACATGAGCAGGGCTACTGAAAGTCAAAAAAAAGTGTCTTAATTGTATATGCTGAACACCGCAGTGAAGCAGAAATACCGGCACATTCTTTAACAGGATTTGCCCGAACAACCCGAGGAGCAGTGCTGCAACAACCAGTACCACAGCCCAGGCTGATGTGCTTTGTCATTGGGACCTTGACTTGCCAGCAGAGCCCCAGCATTAGCCATCCCAGGGGCATTGGCTTTGCTCAGTGGGGGCAGTGGCCTGGAGAGGCAGGGCTCTATGGGTTGGGTTCGGTCCCTTCTGTTGTCCCTTGTCACCGTGCTTGACAGGTGACAACTCTTGAGGGTTACTCAAAGCAAGGACCTCTTGTCCTGTGCTCTCAGGTCTGGAAGCCGGGATTTTACCTGTCTTTGTGCTCCAAGAACCACAAACCTTAACCCAAGACCAGGAACAGATTTTTAAAAGCCTCTTGAAGCTAGGCAAACTTGTTTCAAAGAAAGACAAGAAAGATCATGTCATGGATCTCACACACTGTTATACTATATCTCATCATTTAATTTTTCAGGTGCTCTACCACTCTTATCCTAAAAGTGGGAGGCAAAAAGAAATAAAGAATCTCTTCAAACAACTCTGGTAGATACAAACATGACTTTTACTGCTTCCTACACTGCTCATTTCAGTGCTGGGTTCATTACCGTATCTGGCAACACCGTTTAAGTAGCACTGAGTATCAAGAAGCTTTAAGGGAGGTGCCATGAAACAGGCAGGCTCAGAGATGTCCCACAGGCCCACAGCAAGTCAGCGCAAAGCAGACCGATGTGAAGGGGTGCCAGCTTGCGCAGAGGTCACAGCTCAGAGCTATGGGCGTCTCCACAGCAAAGGGGACAGGCAGGCAAAAAGGAAAGAGAAAGGGAGGGGAGCAGCAGCATCCTGGTGCAGCAAAATACCACCAGCCCTGCTGCATCTGCTCAATGAATAAGCCCAAACTGGTCGCAGGTAGAAGTGCTGAACTCCACCAGTGCAGTTTTGAAAGGGTGGCTGGCTTTTTATTGTCCCACAGTTCTGACAACATTCCCGTCTGTCTGTCTGTGCACTCACACACACCTCAGTGTTTGTAGGCAAGGTCCTCCTCAGGGGCAGGATTGAGAAGTGCTGCTCCCAGGTGGGAGAGGATGGTTCAGCTGCCTTAACTATGAAACAGGTTGTCCTGACAGTGTATTTCTATTCTGCAGAGGTTTGGCTTAGCTTTGATGATCTTTGATTCCGCCCCCCCACCGTACGGTTTCCTTCAAACGTATGTGTACATTGGGATTTCACAGAAGCTGATGATGAGTCAACAACTGCAGGTGATAAAGCCCAAACTTATGTCACCAAAAAAAAATGTTGCTAACATGACTATCTTGGGGAGGATAGGAATGATTTGCAACTAAACTGAGCTTTGAATGCAACTAAATTAAGTACCCAGGTGCTATATAAAAAAATGTCTCAGAATAATTACATTCCTACTCCAAAAAGAAGAGATAATGATTATTTGAACATATATCCAGATGTGGAAGTGACTGAAGTTACTTTGCGTCACTGAATATTTTTAAACATTCAATATTTTAACCTATATTGTGTACCAGAATCTCTCAAATATTTACCATCCAACCATTCTTGGACAGAAATACTGCATATATGTAAAAGCTATAAAAACTATTTAAAAGGCAATCTGTTAAAGCTTCCATTGACAATGATGCACAATTTCTAGTTTTCTTGCCTATTTACCCATCTAAACGTGAGACAGACAAGATAACATTAGCTCAAAATACAAAAACTGAATAAGACACATTATCACCACACTTGTAAATTTAGAGTGAATGGGTCCAACACGTGTTATACTGTACAGAATAAAAGCTATGTGTTATATTCCATTTTTTCCCTAAGGACTGCTACTACGGTAATGTTCTAGGCATGAAAGTATTATAATTTGTAAATATTAATTGTAGGCATAAATAGCTAAGGTCAGTAGCCCCAAAATAAATTGGCAGTTATTTTTTAAGCCTTTAAAAATTTTCAAGGGATATTACTCAATGCTGTGCCTGTTGATTATAACCTGAATTTGTGTTTTTCTTCTGTTTACCAAAAATGGGTCAGTCATAGGGTAATTTTTGTTCAAAAATAAACATATACGGAAAGACATGGATATGCATGTTCTATTTCTTCTCAGAGATTTTTCCTCCTTTTTCTAGGGGCCATGTGGCAGCAGCCCAGCCAACCAATTAAAACAAAGATTTAAAATGGCATTTGGCAAACACATAACTTTTGTCTTTTATAAAACAGTGATAATATTAAGAACAAATACATTGACTATGAACTACACCCTAGAAAGCAAAAGTCAACTTTCTGATAATCGATAGCTACCTTGCTTTCTGGGAGAATTACCTGTGAACTTAAAATCACCTTGAAGCTTATAAATGTCTTGCAAGATTGTTTGTATTATCAAACCTATCTAATAAGGGCAAAGTGCATGGTGACCACTGTCAAATTAATTGTTCAGTCAAGAATCAGTAAGTAAAAGGCATTAGCTCTGTTATGCTCCATTGCATACAGTTACATCTTTGATAACTGCCCCGTGGGAGTTTATGGATCCTACATGACCCCTGTCAAAACTCAATTGACTTCTTCCCTGCAAATTCTATTAGAACTGGTCCCTGCATCACTGCCCACAATAATCAAGAGGAGAGAGCCTGATTTATGTATAAGCATTTTGGTTTAGTCTAACTCAATAGAATATAAAATAGATGAGGTTAAGAGATGGCTGTTTAAAAAAAAAAGGCAACTGCATCCCATTCTATACCACAAATTAGAAAAAAAGTTTAAAATCTCTAATTTAAAAAAACGGAAATGCTTCAGGAACAACAGGAAAGGACAGAGTCTTGTCTAAATACTGGCCTTTTGAAAAGTACCAGTACAAAAAAAAAACCACCATAAACAACTAATATAGTGTGCAAATGTAATTGTCCAAATGTTCTGAAGTTTACCTACAGCAAGAAGCATCACTTTTACAGAATTTAAAAGTTCCTAATAGCAGCAAAACTGATTAATTTATTGAGAAAGCATATGCTATTTGCTAGCACGTTTAAAGATTAACCCTTTTTCAGAGACTTGGATGCTGCAAACAAAGAGCCCATAATTCTTCCTTCATTTTCTTAAAGTTATTGACATTCCTCAGCTATAAATATTTAGCAATGTTCGACTGTTCAGCTCAGTTCGTAATTTTAAGACATTAAAACTGGCCAACAACCTAAAATCTTCATAACATAAAACATCTCAGAACACTGGTACAACAAAGGCATTAATTTAACTTTAGGTATTTCTTTTCCATTGTTATAATTTTACTCCTGAATTTCTACAGTTTAGTAGAAAGATCCAAGTGGCTTTATGAAAGTTCAGGTAAAATCTGTTGGAAGTAATTATCAAATGATGAGCAGTACATGCTTACAGAAAAGAAGCAGATAAATTTAATTATCCAAATATCATACTTGTGATACATGGGATAATGAAAGCAAGAAACACATCAGGAAATAAGAGAATGACTGAAAATAATCTGTCACCGTACTACAAGTTCAGGAGGCTATGATGAAGATTGTCAAAGTCAGAATGGGCCCATTCTCAGGAATGTTTACACTTATTAAAAACAGAAGGGCAATATAATACAAAGCACAAGAGATAAGCAGACTGCATAAAGAAAATAAAAACTTTTAACCTTTGCTAGTTTAAATGCACTTTGGAAACTACTTGAAGCCACGCAAAGTTATTCAGATTTCAAAGACCAAGATACTTTAAACACTTGAACCAGACACCAACATAGAAGCTCTGGAGGAGTTAAACAGTCAATGTAGAACCTGAAAGGAACACTTTGAAAAGTCCTAATCACAGGAACGATGTACCTACAATGCACAGGTTAGAAAACTTGCAAACACAACTGAACTGACATTGAGAGCAGAGCCTTGCTTAGGCCAACTTCACTGCCCTGACAAGAGAACCCCTCTGCTGGTTTCGTTTAAAACAGATAAAACCTTCCAGTAAATGCATTAGCTACATCATAATTGCAACCAGAGAGCAACTGATCTCCCCAAGATTATTGAAAAATCCACACAGATCATTAACCATGTAATTATCTTTACTGCCATCATCCTAACCACTAAAAGTCAAGATGCATCCCTCAACTGTAGCTTTATGAATCCAAAATTCACCTCTGTAAATCAAATAGATCTAAAACTTGGGTTAAAGACAGCAAAAGTCAGATTCAGATAAACACACACTGGTTGTCAGAAAGCCACAAATTCACAGCAAGTTTTTCTTTAAAAAGAAATCTTACAGGTTTGTAGCCAAAATTTGCAGCACATATATGAACATAAGTGTACCCATCCAAAGAATTTGACATTTAGCCTTCCCTCAGTGGTACACAGGTGCTTAACTGCAAAAAATATCTTGGAAGATCTAACCAGATCAGCTAGTTGCTGTTCTTTGGCTACCTTCACAGAAAGTGCTTTTCTTTAAATACTTTTTTGGATAACAAACTTCTCTTCCCTTGCTCTCTCTCATGGTAAGTACAGGCATTTGCATCTCGCCCACCCAAGCCAAACACACCATCCATCACAGCAAAGCTGCAGCACACATGGTTGATGAGACTGTTGGCCAGCATGCTGTGCCACCACACTCAAAGTAAAGCATATGCACGCCTCCAGACAAATTTCTCCACCTAATGCTTCATCTCAGCAATTTCAAATTGTGCATCCTAACAGCTCAGCAGGACACAGAGGGGCTTAGCGCACCCCGAGGTGAAGGCATATTCTCAAGTCAGAATATGCCTTCGCATGATGTCAGCGTAAGGGCCCTAAAGTAGGGAAGGATTTATGACAGCCCCAACCCTGGCATGAATTTCAATCCATGTCAGGTACAGTTACCGAGACCAATTGGGAGTAAGATTACAACAGGAAAACATGGAAAAATTTGCATACTTGGACATCTTCAAATTGCTTTAAGTATCATTGATAGAACTTTCTTAAAAAATACCTGCAACGGGCATCTACCATACGTGGAAAAACAAACAAACAATCAACTTGGATTTTTATTTTAAATCTGCCTCACAGAGAATATTTACGTGGGTTTATTAATTGCACTTCTAAAATACACTGCTACCAAGCCTGTGGCACCCAAAATATTTAATGTATATGCAAAACGTACTACTTTAATCAAAATAAAAAATAAAATACATCTCCCAAAAATAAGCTAAGACCATATGGCAGAAGAACTACCCAGTGTCTACATATGACCACCTTTAAAAGAATATAGAAATATTTCAGATTGCCTATGTGTCTTGGAATTATATCCATTTACTTAGAAGAGCTTACACAATGATGGTAGTGGCTGGGGGATGCCTAGAAACAGTCTGTCTAAATGTCTCAGTTATAGTCACTACTTTTTTTTAAATACTCTAAGGAGTGATTACAAGTTTAAACCTGTCTTTTAAGGAAAAAATCCTGCCTCAGTGGAAGAACTCTAGATATTTCACATTAATTACAAAGTCAATCATAATGTTCTCAGAAAGATAGTTTTCTTAATGAAAGAAACTAAAGGAATACTCAATCTAAATAAATTTATTACCCAGGATTAATGCACTTAACTTGAAGCAGAATTATCTTCTTTTCCTCCTATTTTAAGTATACCCTTGAAAACGTCTCTATTTGTAGTAACAGATGTCTTTCAATCAGAAACCACAGACAAACAGTCTCAAGTCTGTTTTTTAATGCAGGAAACTGTTTGAAAAAACAGTTGCATAGCAAAAGAAATTATAATATTTGGATAGCAAAGTTTGCTCTTGCAAACTACAGCCATCCTTTGTAAACCAAAAATGCTCATGGGACTTCCAAACCTCGTCAGTGGTACCAGGGCCACAGATACCCAACCTGGTGATTAGCATCATCCGCTAATACCATAAAGGCTGCGTCGTTGTACAAATACCTGACAAACAGCTTGGCAGCAGAGTGATGAAAACCCCAAAATTTAACAAATAGAAGTGAACCTCCTAACAGCACAAAAAGATTCATTGTGACTTTAAAAGAAATGCTGTTCTTAGCATAGAACACAATTTCAGTCAGTCTACACTATTTGAAATTTGAGCTTTATTCTACCAAAACTACTTCACCCTTTGTCTTTTGCCCCTCTTGGAACCAAACCAATCCAGTTTTCAAGTTCAAGATGCATACTCTAGGCAGTAATGTAATACTAATAGGCTTTAAGTTTACTTCTTATCTTCTTTTTCCAAAACATCCTGAATCTTGAGCAAGCTTGAAAATGCACACCTCTATCTGTATGCATTTAAAAGTTATTACTTATGCTCAGAATAAATACCTAATTCAAATTTATAAGCTAACAAAGTTTGAAACCTAATCTTAATCTCTCATTGTGTTCGTTACATAAACGCAATACAAAAGAGTAATTGGCAACCATAGTCCAGCTATTTGTCACTATTCTGCACCCTGCAGAAGCACCCGAAAGCCCTGTTAATGTGCTGTACTGCAGGCACCTAGTGAACAGTGTAGCCCCATCGCTGAACCCTTACCAAAACAATACCCTGCTGGTTTACTTGTGAGGAAGCCCACTTATTTGTAACAGGAATACAGGAAAGAGCAAGCGAGCTCCTCACATGGTTTTAAGAAAAATCAAAATTTCTTCTCTGGTTGGACAGTGCCCATAGTTCAGACCAGTAAAATCACTGCATGTGACAGACTATGAATACAGATGACTTGCAGCTATAAACATATCTGGGAGGGCTCCCTGTAATCTTTGAATAAATTTGCATATATTCTCATTGATTTGTATTGTTCTGTAGGAGAGGACAACCATAGCATCATCTCAGATAATAATTCTTCTAGGTTTAAAATAAGACACATATGAACTACTACAAAAATTCATATTAAAAA
The DNA here is from genome assembly GCF_000687285.1 of Phaethon lepturus. Lineage (NCBI taxonomy): Eukaryota > Metazoa > Chordata > Aves > Phaethontiformes > Phaethontidae > Phaethon > Phaethon lepturus. Next base: position 31,279 of record NW_010563058.1, read on the forward strand.
AAAACCATGAAAATTTGTAACTGACTCTTGGGAAAAAAGGATCCATGCAACATCAGATACAGCTAAGGAAGTTGTAAATAAACCCAGATTAACAAACAGATCCAGGACAATTTGCATAACATGAAGCCCAGTTCCAACATCTAACTGAAGCAAAGTCCAAGATTTATACCCTAATTAAGAAAAAAGGAAGCAGGGCTTGCTCCGTTTCTTGTTTAGTATTAGCTACACATACAGTTTCTGGATAAAAGGGGAAAGCTTTGGGGTTTTAACCACACTGCGTCTGACGGGAACAGGCTGTAGAACAAGAAGAACAAAGCCATCAGTCTCACCCTGCCTTTGGGCCACCAGCTGTTGCTGAGCTGCAAAGCCGCAGCCATGATCCATATCCTGGTTCTTTAGCTCTAGTTACTTACAGCCCAGTCGACAACAAAAAGGTCTCCTTAGACCTCCCTGCAACGATTTCCTTGTGTCATTTCTCCATTAATCTACTGCAACACATTTTTTCCCAGTGTTATCCTTGAAGGCCAGCTGAAACTTCCTGCTATTTCAGGAGACTGCAGCTGGGCTGCTGAGGGGAACGGGTTGGTATGCGCAGTCTACCTTCACTTCATCAACTGCCCTGGTTTCCAAACACTTCTGGATGCAATTACAGGCAACTGGAAACCTGTCCATGGGCCAGGACAGGTACAATATTCACGCTGTTCTTCTGAAAGACAAGCGTCAGAATTAACCTTCCCCTGTCAGTCGCCCAACCCTGAAGTAGCACAGCATGGTGGAATGGCACATGGCTGGTGTATGTTGCAGTCCTGCAACTTCCAGTTAAGATATTAGTGGGGTGTGGAGGGGAGGTTTGTGCATCCTTAAGGCTCACCTTTAAAGGACACAGGAAACAGAAGGATGCATACTATAGCAGGAGGTCAGTAATGTGTTCTGCCTTTTTGATTTTAGTTTTAGTTTTGTGTGGGTTTTTTTAAGAACAGAATATGATCTGAGGTGCCACTAGGCAGCATGTTGGAGGGGACATTCTGACAACTCCACATCGGGTAGCATCCCATTGCTTCCCAAAATCAGTTCATTCTCTTGGTAATCAGAAAACAAGCTCGCCTGCCCTCTTGCAGAGGCACACAGTGACAGCAATACGCATCACGTGGTGCCCTTAGCTTTCAGTTCTTCAGCTCACCCTTCTGCGGAACACTGCCCCACAAAAAAGTTACCTTAAAAAGCCAGGCACATTCTCTTTTAAATTCGTATCTCATTTTGTTGACAAACAAAATTACTTCTGCATGATTTTAACCTAGTTTCTCCTACACTTACAGAATGCAACTAGTAACAGCTGAGCAATACTCTTCCCCTTATAACTTACTAGTAAGCAACATGCGTCCCTCACCAGAATTGTTACTTGGTTTTTTGCAGTTTGGTTTTTCAATTGTTTCTTGTTACCCCACAATAGCTGAAGATTATGTGATGTCAAGTCATCTCTTGTGTCATGACACAAACTAGACTGAGGAAAATGCTGCTGCAGGATTAAAAATAGTCCTGAATTGCAAAACTCAAGCTAAATAAAAGCTCTGTCCTTCTCGATGGCAAACTAGCAATTTTTTTTTTCATCTGGTATGTATGATAACTATGAAGAACGAACGTTCTTTTTTAACTAGAAATAACACTGAATTGACCCTGGCAGAAGTTAAGACAGAACTCTTGTAAGGTTCAACTACCTTAAAATCCATACTCACATAAAAGATATCTGTCAGCAGAAAGAAAAACAGCTGGCAAAGTCTTTTCTTTTTAATCAAATAAATCTTTCCTCCTGCAAGTGTGTGTCACATGATCAGATAACTGTTCCACTATACTGTGTATGCTTTAAATGAATTCTAAGCCATGAAAACCATTTCAACAGAAAATTCTGTGATCGCAGAAATGATGACATAGAGATGAATGATATAAAACATACTCAGTTATTCATAGCAACTGCAGCTGATACATATAGCTTTTGTGCACAGCCTGTTACAACTGAACGTGGAAGACTGCAACATCACCTAGTATTTTCTTAATAAAATCCACAATTTAGGTACTATTTTTTTCAGGTCACATGTACACTTGTTATTCATTCTATATAATAATAACACATGTAAATTTTAAATTCTAGATAATATATTCAAAATGGAGAATTTTGGTTTCTTTAAGCAGAATCTGCACAGCTTTTTTAGAGCCTGACTCAACCTTCACATGTTTTCAGTTCTTCGTAGTCATTTTGTTTCTCATTAGTAATTTCATTTCATGGCTGGCAGAGTAATCATCAAATACATCAAGCATCAATAGCCAGACCAAGCAAATAATTATTTCTTAGACACGCACAGAGCTTTAGATTACAGCTAGTGTCTACAGAAGTAGTTTTAAACACTTCAGCACTATAAATAAGAGACTGGTTCCTGGTTTAAGACCTCTAAAATTGAGCATCTTTTAGCCACATAGTGGCCCACATTGCTCACATTGTGCTAGACAATTCCCAATAAAACGGATTTATCATTTGAAGATAACTTTGCATTTCAATGTTAAATATGCTTCCTCATCTGCCAGAAATAGAACACGAGCATTGAGGGTATGTTTACATTTGCAGATTAAAGACATTGAGTGTCTGAACCCCCAGTTTACACAATCAGCATGATTGGAGTCCCTCCTCATCTTTCTGTTTTGAAATTTCTGTTTCTTCCCCAGTTGGGTTGGGTTTTTTGAGTAATCCTGCAGAGCTAGCCTCCAGAAAAATGTCAGCCATCCAGTGTCACAGAATGGGATCAATCATGAGGAAGGAACAAAGAGATTTAAATACAACTGCATCAACAGTAACAAAGATAATTTATCAAAATCTTCATTTGCTATTAGGAAAAGAAAAAGGGGGAGGGGGGACCTGAAGATATAAATAGATAATCTCTTCCATTACTGAAAACCTTTCAGCATTTGGGTATTTAATGTACAAACATTCAGAGAAACAGTCTAATGTCTTTTGGTACCAAGACTGATCCACATCTTGTATCACAAAATGTTACACAGAATAGTCCATAAGTGAAGGAAAAAAACCCAAGCAGACCCTCCTTGTACATACACTGTACATAAATGAGGCTTTAAAGTTAAAACTTTATTTTCTAAGCATCAAAATCCAAATCCAGAGTACAAGTTTTAGCCAGAATTTAGCAAATTAATTGTTTAATAATCCTATGGTCCTGAAAAATGCTGCAGGCTTACTGTGTCAGGTCTTCTTGCAAATAATAGAGCAAGAATTTACGAGGGAAAAGCAAAAAGTTAAAGGGGTTAAATAAAAATGCAATACCAAAATATATGGAGATCTAAAGGATTTGTTTGTGCCAGGCATATGAAATGCACATTTCACCAGCACTGTAACAGATGTTCAGAGTTCTCATGTACTCTTGAAAGTACAATTTTCTAATTCACTGCAGCATCTTATGGAAATGAAATAGCAAGAGTAAGTATTCGTTTCCTGAAACTTGACTTCATATCCTGATTAGGTCACAAATGAAGTGAAACAGCTCAATCGTACAACATGATGCATCTCCTGCGCCTTATGTTCACTTCAACAGTAGTGGATACACCGACACACCTCTTAACGTCAGACCTTGTGTTGACAGGGAAATGAGAGCTACAAACTTAACACTCACTGAAAAACATATTTGCAACTGCAAAAACATCTCCAAAATAGAGTATAACTTCAAATTTCAGATTAGCTGAGGCATGTGGAAGGCATCAATCAAAATTACTGTTATAGAGCACCAGCTCCTATTCTCTTGGAAAGAGATACACAACTGCATTCTGGCTGCTTAGAAAACAAAACCAAAGTATCCTCAAGCTGTAGTTAATTTAATTCTGGTGGTTTTCATCTGCTTTTCTTGCTGCTGGTCATTTTGCAAGTGGGTAGACAGACTTCATTTGTTACCTTTGCCCTCCCTTTTTTTTTTTTTACTTTTCTATCTATATACACATACAAGGAAATTCAACACCCATCAAGAAAGATAGGGTTGTCTAAGTTTTAGGTCCTATAGCCCTAAGTAACAGATCAGTCACCAGCACAACTGAGGGAAAAAAAAAAAATCCCACAGAATTACTGAAGTAAATAATCTTATTTCTGATCTAGAGAAACTGTAATTGAGAAAAGAGATTAATATATTTGCAATTAGGAGACCATCAGGCCTTACAGGAAGAGCAGCTTTTCCCTAAACCCTCATAATGCCTAAGGATCTGTCCGTCAATGTGGCAGGTTGCTTTACTAGACACACAATATACCAAGCATATCCAATATTGTAGTAACAACATACTGACACTTGTGGAATGCTTTTCTCTTCCCAACCACGAACGTGAGTACCATATGTAAATATTCAGTCTTTCCCACACAAAGGGAAAAGGGTGACTTCCCAGTCACTAATTCCTACAGCTTCGTGTGAGTTCAGCAGAAAAAAAAAAACTATGTAAGAGAATGTTTTTGATCAATTTGCCATTCATAACCTTCAGAGTTAGTTACTAATTCATTATGCATGTTTACAACATGTTGTTACATCCTACCTAAATACTGTTTCTGTGTCTGGCATTTATCTTTTCAATAAGCATTTTTTCAGTGAAATGGACATGCAACTAAAAAACACGAGCACACTACTAAACCTTTTTAGACCCATTAACTTTTTTAATGTTGAGTATTTAAAGCGAGGTTAAGGGAAAAGTAAGACAAATGCAACTAAAATTGTTGCTTAGGAATAAAAAGGGAAACAGAATAGCTTTTTTGTCTGACATAGAAAAGTAAGTTTTTTCATGGATAATTCTTGTGTTAGGCTAATTCTCGAAACAAACCACAGTTATTATGTCAGACTTTCTCCAGACTTAAAAAAAATTAAAAAAAAAAAATCACACTAGCTAGGCATTGTCTTGCTTATGTGAACAATGATGCCTTTTATTAAGGCTTTTTTTTTTCTTCACATTTTAACTTCATTTCCAGTTTTAAAAAAAAAAAATTTCCCCATTCTTTACATTTTTCTTCTTTTAGTCATGTTAAATTTTTTTGGCTATATTCCCAGGTTAAAAAAAAAACCAAACAAAAACAACCTCTCATATATAAAACATTTAAGTGTTGGCAATCATACAAAACCAAGGCCAATCTTGAAATAAAAGCATGACTCCTCCTACCCTCACACCAGCATATGAATCAGCAGGCAATACCATATTTCATGTGGTGAAATTTCTTTGTTCCTTCCACTAATCTAATGTAGTTTCATGTAAGTGTATTGTAAAGCAGTACACAAGAGAACATAATCGTGTCTATCACAATCACGTCTATTTACTTCCTCTTCAAACTGCATTGATCCTCTCTGATGTTCATTCCCTGGGCTGGTGCCACCTGTGATCACCAGGAACAGCTTCTCCTCATTACAGCAACATGTTCTGGACAAATTCTTCATCTTATTAGGAAACAGCTTTGGTTACATGACAAACCAGGACACACCAGCCCTCCCTAAGGAAACTCTTCAGCCCTGGGGAGCGCCCCAAAAATCAAGCCCCAGAGGGTCTTAGTCAGAGGTGAAGCCCCAGCAGCTGTTGCAGGGTACAAGTGCTGAAGGAAACCACAGTTCCTGAAGACACTTGGGGCCAGGCTCTGCTTGTAGCATATAGTCCAGAAAAAAAGAGTGGAGGACCTGACCTCCACACAGAGCACCCAGAAACACCTACCTTAGTACAACCTAAATATCACTCTCTGTGCATTTAAACCAAAGCACAAGAGCAGCAGCTGCACTGACTTCATCCTTCCTACCCCACGGCATGATTAAGCAGCTTAGAATCTTTCAGCATGAGAGGAGGGGCATTTGCTTTCCAGTAAGTCTACTGCTGAAACAGGCTAGGGAATTAAACTGCGTAATTGGAAAACATCACTCCTCATAGGCAGCACTACAGGAACTACAACCACATCAACATAAAATGTTTATGCTTACTGTAAACTTAAATGAGAGTCAACTTTCTGTTGATGAGGCTTGTCAACACAGAGTTATGAAAAGTAGATGAAAAGCCCAATGTGAAGCAAAAAAAAAAAAGTTTAAATGTTGTAAATTTTTTTCCAGGAACTGCTATGACATTTTAAAAATAGAATAAAACAGAATTTTTATATGAAGGATTCCTCTAAAAACCTGATATTGAAACCAATACCATACAGAGCTTTGCGGTAAATCTCATTAAGCAACAAATAGATTTGATGGCCTACCACCACCATATTACCTTGTAGTACACAGTGCCAGCAGTAATCATACTGCTATAATAAAACTTTTTCTCCAAATACACACCATATTTATTTGTTAAATATATTGTCAGTAACTGTAAAATAAAAATCAAGAAGAAGGAATTAATGGATTTTTTTAAACTAATTTAATCTAAAGTTGGTTGGGAAATAACCTCAAAAATAAGAACTATTTAGAGACTGTTAAAACATAATTTTCTATTTATTTCAGCTACAAGATAAGTTTAAGAGAACATATTGTTCTTACAATTAAAATTAATCCAGCTTTTTTTATTGCATAAGAAGCATACATATGCATAAAAGCAAAACAGATATGAACAAAAAAATACACATTTGGAAACTACTAATTCTAGGAGACAGACAAGTTCAAAACAATTAAAATATTTTTCTCTTTATTAGAAATTCTGATAGGATATAATTGCAGGAATGAGTCCACAGAGATTTTGTTGTTCCCGATTGTGAACTCATATCCCCAGCAGCAGTGAAGAAGACATACACACATCAAGGACAGACTTTACTTCATAGGTACAAGCCTGGGCAAAAACGAAAGGTCATTTATTTCCACCAGTCAGAATGAATACTAAGGACACATCACAAGATAAAGCCAAAACACCTGCTCTACTAAAAGCTACTAAAAGTTTATGGCAAAATTGGAAGCCTTTCAAAGCTGAGAAAAGTTTCTAACCTTGTCTGCTTGCAGAATGGGGTAGGATGGCAGGGAAGAAGGAAGTTTCTGTTGCAGAGACCTGGGAAAGCACAGCCTGGGATGACACTACTAAACTTACAATCACCGATTAAACACCTTTCTAAGGCAAAAATTCTACACACTGAGCTTATGCATGCATTATGGTTTGTACCTAAGTTATCCGCAATAAGCTGAAAACCATTCATTAACTTCTGAGCATAAGAGACAACTGGCAAGCTATTTCATGCCTCGAAAAATTTACAGCAAAAGGAAGAGAGGTAAACACACAGTGCAGGTGACTTTGTATTTGGAAAATAAAATGAATATTTAAAAATGCCATTACCTTCTGGCTGTGAAATGGATTGACATTGAGATGTCCCAACAAATGCAGTTTTTAAAACTGATACAGAATCCTTCTGTGCCATCGAGCAGAAAAGCAAGCATAATCTTTCAGTTAATAACAAGTAAAGTACTGTTCAGTAGAAATTAATTTTATAATTAAAGCCTATATGAACATGTGAGAATGAGTACCAAATATGTGCTTCACAAGCTGCCCTAACTACAAGGGTCATAAAATAGTATGTGTACAGAGAGTTACAGCTTGTAAGACTCCATGGGGGGAGGTTAAAAGGAAGATATGAAGATTAAAAATTAATAAGTCTACAGTACAAGTATGTTTTTCTGAACAGACATATTCCCAAAGTCACAACTCCCAAGGCAATCTCTAAGGACAAGGAATTTGGCTCCCTAATTATTTCTGAAGCACTTGGGAGTTCTGTAAATTATTTCATCTGCCTCAAAGCAGATTAATAAAGGAAGGAATGCTGCAGAAGTGACCAGAGCCCTATACCAGCTCCCCCAACAGAAAGCCAAACATCACTGTATTCTGTGCACATGAAACAGTGACATTGCTGAGAACCACCTGTTCAAAGGCAGAATGTGTCCTTTAATAATTCAATTCCTCCTGAGACTCATGAACAAGATAAGAGGCTAAAAACACCTTTGGAACAAGATATTCAAAACTGCAGGTAACGTCCACGTTCATCAGTACGGACCATGGTATCTACATGCTCTTCCACCACCAGGCAGCATAACCACCTTGATGCCACCATGCAAACAGCCTCAGGCTCTCCAGCTACCTGTCTAGAGCTGGTGCTTCCAGCCCACAGCTCTCAGACAAATACAGAGACACGGTTTTCTAATGCCCAGCCCAAAATCCAGTTCCGACATCGGTTTGCATACAAATTCTTAGAGATCTTTTCCATTCCTGTTCATTTGAAACACTTTCATCCTCTCCTTAGTTGCTTCTCCACTTCAGGAAATACAAATATTGTACAGAAATTATGAATCTCTTCCCAGACCTGTATTTTCCCCTTCATTCTTTTAAATGTTCCCATGAGTCACAGCCTTGTAACTTTCCAGGAAAAATAAGGACTATAGGTCTCGCCTTTCATAATCTCTCTGAGCTTTTTACATATACATGCAAAAATCGGAAAGCATGTTTCATAACTCTTCATACCATACATATGCTGTTACTTTAGCTTCCATCTGCTAAATTCTCTCTTTGATGTGGTGATTTATAACACAATATCATCCACGGCAGACCAGTACTTTAAAAAACTGACATTTTCTTCCTTTATGATCAGTTTTTCACAGAAATATTTAATATCCCTTCTGCTTAGAGAAGGTTTTTAGGTTATGTCTCCTGAGCCCATCTCAGGTAAACAATTTTTCATACTGACATTTTCTTTAGTCTGTTTTAATTCAGATTCTATTGCCCCTTTTCTGTTCTTCTACGGTATCAGTTAAGCTGCCTTTTTTCCATGCATACACTTTTTTCTTGGGCCAAGGACAAGCAAGTTTCACAGCTTTTCAAGCTGGAAGGAACCATCATATGATCTAGCACCATAATATTCTGACCTGGCAAATTGCACAGGCCATAAAGTTTCACACAGCAAAGCTTTCAGCTCTGGCAGAATTAGGACACATTTTAGCAATTTTTAAAAGCTGTGTTAATTCTGAATATACATACAAACTTGTTCATGTTGGACTTTTTCCTAGCGCTACTATTAAATGTATAGCAGATATGCCTTCTGCTGCCTATAATAGCTTTTTAAGATGTTCAGCTGACCTAAAGTCAAATATTACCCTTAAGGTGATATACAAATATATCATTAAAATAGCTTCTATTTTACATGGTATCAACAACTTCTAAGTATATGAGTGAATGCAATAAACTTCAAATCTCTCTCAAATAGGCAAGCAATGAAAGACCTTATTCAATTTCACAGCTGAAGCCAGCGACAAAAAAAGGGCTCTAATCCTCCAATTACGTATTTGAACTACAAGGTCATCCTTCACCTGTTGCATTCCTCATATATGCATGAAAATACACCCATCAGCTCGGAATTTCTTCAGTTCTATACACAAGCAAGATAAATTAAAAAGAAGGCAAGCGCTGACATTCTTTACTTTGATTGACCCTCTATCCCAAGGTGTGTTTGAAGATTGTCTACGAAGGCTTCATCTGCTGGCAGAAAGGGAAGAAAATGACAACCATGACAACCAGTCCTTAGAAGTGAGAAATCTTACAATAGCCTCTTCAGATAAAAACATAAGCAAAGTAACATGTATTATTGCAAAGATAATTTCTATAAAGGCAGTGAACAGTAACATAAGGGTAAGCCTTTCCTGAAACACTGAATAAAACACCATAAAAATAAAATTACTTAAGTCTTGATAAATCCAGTAACTTCCTAATCAATGAGAAGTTAGTTGACTACGTATTTCAGAACACACAACGTTGCACACGTTTATTTATTTTTAATCCTAAATCCTATAAGGGGCATTAACTCAGCACAAGTGAATCCAGCCTGTGTTATATTTTATATATATGCAACAGGATTCTCCAGTCAGCACACTTTTCTGTAGAAAGGTAAGTCCAGCAAAACAACACACCAAAAAAAACCCACCCCAAATTTCCACAAAGTCTTTAGAGAGGTCTAATTGTTTTGCCTACAATACTCAGCATGCCCGCATTTCTTATGGAGTTTCATTAAAAAATCTCATTTAAGTAGTTTTGACTTACCAGAACACACAATAAGGCACTAACTACCTAAAATAGTGTAATTCAATCAAAATGACTGCCAAAGCACTAAAGGCTATTAAGTGGCAGCAAAATCCACATATGAGCAATATACAGACCGACTGCATGTCTAATAAAATACTAGGTATCTATTAGAAGTGGCAAGATTAACTTGTTTCAGTAACTGCGTGGCTAACTAAGAGCCTTTATAACCCTCTTGCTATTATTATGAGCAATTCGTGAGCAAACACTATTACCTGTCACTCTCTTCAGTGCTCATCAGCACAATTTATCTACTGTCTCTGCCACAGAAAGGGACATTCTTAGAGTAAGAGATACTATTCTACACTCATTTTGGGGAATAAAACCAAAACTACGGTCTTTACAAAAAAAACCCCACATAATTCTGCAACAGATTTTATTAAAGATAAAATACATTTCATTGTTAAATCTTTTACACCCGATGTCAAATATATCTTGTGTGGATTACTGCATAGCCTCTGTTTTTCCTGGGGCAAAAACTTCAGATAGAGCTATCATCACATGTTGAGTTTCATACAGTATTTCAAGAAATTGTTTCCACAGCTATTCCACCTGTTGTACAGCAGTATCAACTAATAAGATGGTCTTAATATGACAAGGGGATAAAATTTATAAAAAGCTGAGTAGCCAGTCTCATTTGCTAAAACAACAGAGATACTTATGAACCTAAACCTCTGAAGTGGTTTTCTGTGCCACTTCAATTTTTAATCTTTCAGTCTGTTTTTGCTTCTTCAGAAATCTGGACTAAGATACTTTCAACAGCTAGAGGACTTGAAGTCAAAGCACTACAGAAATCAAAGTGAGCTATACAAAATACAGACCTGCATCAATACTCACCGAATGTTTAGAATATCTAGATCCAGAGTTTGACCAAAACAAATCTAAAATTTTTTCAGAGGAAATTAAACTGCAGTGCACTAGCCTGGCACAAACCTTTCTTATTCCATACAATATTCAATAAAGATTCCTAGCACAATGATCTGCGGAATTTACTCCTCACACACAGACAAGTTCCATAGAAATGGAGGAGGTAAAATTTGTGAGATACACTTTTGTACACAGCAAGTGTTCCTCAGTACACCACTTCTTGGAAGGAGCTGCAAACTCCTTTCTGTGACAGAAAATAGCAGCCAGGCCACAGCAAGAAGAAGAAGAGGTACTATAGTTTGTCTTAGCAGGGAGAAGTAATACTTTAAAAACAAACAAAAAAAACAAAACAAAAAACCCACACCACCACACACACACAAAAAACCAAAGATGGCACTCTAGTTTGAAACTTTATGTTAAAGTGAGCTGCTTTTTCTTGACAAATAAATAAAACCAAGTTTCTGGCCTTTGAGAAGCGTGAAATATACTGAAACAAGATTTTACATAGGAAACATACATAGTTTATTTCATGGTCAACATTTCCTGAGACAAATCTTTCCTCTTGGAGGGCAATACTTCACCAAACATCTTGTTTCAATTTCTATCCCCCTATTCTACCATGATCCTTCCCACTACCCAGAATGCCACCACCACAAATCACTAGCACACACTCCTAGCAGTTGAATGAGCCCTTTGAATTAAGGCCTACGAATAAGCAATATTAATCTGAATTGTAAGAAAGGACTTATAGTTGATAAGAGTGGTTTTACTCCCTCTTTCTCAAGGATGACCTTTTCCTTTTCTGCATTTCTACATCACAACCACTCCTAATCACACCCTCCTAAGTTGGCCGCCTCAACACACTTGCTGGCTTTTTTTGAAAGCTGAAACCTGATTATGCAGGCAGCAGACAAACCCTACATGAATGCCCGGGCAAGCCCTCCCCAGTGAAGCCAAAAGGTGTATTTCCTGCCTTTTGACTGCAGGATCAGATGCTCTGATACTCAGAGGCCAAGACGACAGTTTCCTTTTAAAAAATATTCCGTCTTTAATTTCACTTAAACTTAAGCAAGCAAGCTAATAGCAGAACAAGCCCTGAGCTGAAGTCGGCTAGTAGCTAAGCTGATAAACAGGAAAGCTACAGATTGCATGAACAGGGCATTATAGCTTGAGTTAGCATAGGAATTACTCACTGGTGTTCAACCAATTGTGCCACTTGGTGCCAGCCATAGAGTCATCAGGATGCCTTTGGGAATGATTCAAAACTTTACCCTGGCCTCTAAATAAAATCTCCCATTCAGCCACAGAGGCAAGGTGTGAGAATTACAATTTCAAGAATTAAGCACAGATCCTGAAATAAGTAAAATCAGTGACAAAAATCAAGTCAGAAAAGTCAAGACACTTATGTAACCAAGACATCAGCCAAAAAGAAAGTATTTTCTTTGTAGTAAGAAACAACTGAAAATGTCTGTAGTGCTTCTTCCACTAAACTGAAACTAATGGTAGGAAATGCTTCTGGGGAAGTAAAATATGGCAGAAACATGACTGGGTAAAGGAATGAAGGTGGGCCCTCATTGCCCAGGACTGAACCGGGCTACAAGGTAGAAAAAATCCTCCTCCACACTAACAAGCCAGTAGGTCCTGCACTCCTGAAAGCCCTGCTTCTCCTGAAGACACCCATAAGAGCTTGGAAATTCCCCTAACTGTCCTTTTTAAGGTTTCATTTTTAGCTCCAGCAGACTAAAGGCTAGCCACTACCAGAAGGCACAGCCCTGACTGTCCAACCTTGACCCATCCCTTCAACGGCCACTGCAGCTCCTCTCTTCCTCCCAGCAATAATTTGATTCAAGGGTACTGAAAGATTTTTATACTTTGATAAAGTATGTTTTCTGCCAGCTTATCTCCCTGTTCCAGTATATCATAGGTCAGATAAGCAGCAAAGCTGACAAATGAGAAGCAGGAGGAACATACAGGAAGGGGAGCAAGGACTTGGAGGAGAGGTAAGAATAACCTGCCCTTTCAGCAGCTTCTAGCCAGCACATCATGTAGACTGTCACACAGATCTGTACCCCACTTCAAAACATGAACAGGTGGAGTGGACAAACATGCCAGAAATTCTATAAGCCTTACCTATATAATTTTGAATAACTCAGAACAGCTGTTGCGACTGGTTCTGAAGAAGACTGTAGATGTTTCAAAGGAAAACAGCATCATCCCATACACCATAGAGCCAAAAGCACATAGTGGCTTTTGAGTACAGCCACAATGGAAGCAACCATTAACAATTAATTAATTGGACAAGATATCATTAATAGTTCTTAAAGAATTTAAACAATACAATAAATTTGCTAATGCAGAGCACAACTTCTGCAAAATGAAAAACTTTCTCAAGAGATATCTGAAACTGTGTCATTACATATTATATTAGCTAGAAGTTACCCATATTTTAATCACTTATGTTTTCTCTCATAGCACTAATTTTAATTTTGTACTTGCACAATTACAATTCACCCTAAGAAAATTAATACTAAAGATAATCCAATACACAAACTTATTTTCATGCCTTTACCATTGACCGCAAGCAAAGAATATTCATGCAGAACACATTAATATTATGAACTGCACTATGCAGAAAAGAAATATAATATCAGATCTGGATTGCAATTACATAGTAAAGCCTAAATTCAGAAGAATTTACAAGATGACTACAACTTAAAATTTTTAGTCACAGCTTGACAACAATTTTGATATACCTTTCAAATTACAGAACAGAATAAGCATGGAAATTGTAAACACAAAATCACAACATGGTAAGACCTTTAGGGACTTTTAAAGTATGGCTACACTCAAATTTTCATTTTCCGTAAGTGACAGACACAGCAATAAACACTTGACCTGGGAGAATTTGTTTTTAACAATGCCTCTCCCTTTTCTATTTCTTATGTTAATAGAGGCAAAGCCAGGTTGGCAGCAGAAGGCATTAACAGCAGCCTTGAGACTGCAACGCAGGGGAAGAAGGGAAGAAGGAGATGGGCAAGGACCCACACCTTGCCTAAAGCAAGCCCAGAGCATCCAAAGCAGTAAGGAGGCATGGAGAAATACTGCGCAATGGGAAGGAGAGGGTTTACTGCAAACAGAACCTGAATTACATTCCCAAAACAAATCTCCAAGAGAAAGAAACAGTTGGTCAAGGAAAACACCTACCAGAAACGCAGGAAAGTCCTGATCACCTTAACGGGTGCTGTGAGGGAGGCAGCACAAATCAACAGGCAGGCCAGGACAACTTAGTATGAATGCTACCCTGAATACCAGAGCTTCCTCCTTCCCCACCCTCAACCTGACTCTGAGCAGAAGGAAAGGGAGATAGAGTCTGTAAGTGTAAGTTGTGCTACAGGCTTTATTCCTGTTCAGGGTAAGTTCAGGGCCTTGTCTGGAGGAGATACTGTGGAAAACTACAATCAATAGTCTATTCTCTTCACTTTCTCTTGCAGAAGACTTTTCTGGCAGCATGGGACAGCAGCCTGGAAGCCACTTCACCTATGACTCCAGCTGGCATCAGGACAGAAAAAAACATTTCTATCCTGCTCTTTGTAAGATTGCTTCAACCTTCGCTATCACGGTAAGATGACATGGGGGAGGGAGAGTATCTTCTTAGGAAAATGCTACATTTTTAGGCTATTAGTCATTCAACTACAGACAGAAATTTCTGTTGGTGGTGGTGTGCAATTTCTGAGGTCTTGGGAAACATTCTCACACATCGACATGGAACTTGAAATTCTGATTCTTTATATAGCTCATATTTCCCATCCCATTTTGTTTCACATCCTTTGCCCTTACTTCACACAACACCAGATATATCAAGAGATGAGAGTACTGCCATTCCACTCCTAACTGATTAGTCAGAAATACTATAATTCCCAGGATTATCCTACCTTGGAAACACAAAAACATACCTGCTCCTAATAGTCACACTGTTTCCACACTGTGATTACCACTAATCAGATATAATTTCTTTATATTCCTCTACTTCATACAATATTATGCATCTTGAAAACTACTGTCTGGAACTTTGACTGTCACTGAAGGAACATAAAATACACCATACTTTTCACATCTTAAAATTGTTATTGCCAACAAACTCATGACACCAAGTCATGCTGACCAACTTTAATTCATTTAGGTGGTAAGTGTAAGAATTGTTTTTTATATTAAGTTTAAGGAATTTTAAAAACCTTGTTATTCCAGTCTATTAACAATCATGGAAATACAATAGTCTACAACAGGAAAAAAAACCACAAACTTTTTATATGAGCAAACTATAAAATGGGGATTTTGGTTTATATCTAAAAAGTGTAACTGTAATACTTAACAATCTTCATTTGATGAGAATTCCTGGAAAGTTAACAGTCAAAGAATGTATCATCAAATATTAGTTTTCCACATATCAGTATTCCTGTAGAACAAAATACAAGTATACCAGGAATACCTAGAACAACAACAAAGTATGTTTTCAAGAAGTTAGCACAGTTTTAAAGCTATCTCTGTATCAACCAGCAACAGAAGTATTTTTCAGAGATAAATGAGGAGCCAGTGTAGATTTTATAATCTTATGCATTACTGGAAGTCTCATATAAACTAAACTTCTATCCACGTAAAGAGTGAGCATCCCTTAGCTCACACCTCCTAATCACCCAGCACAGCTGGAAGCAGCAGAACTCAGGTGCTGTGCTAATGGAGATGCTCTCTTTGGCCCTTAAGGAAGCCTCATGGGTTTGTTGGTGAATGACAGCACCTTCATTGAGAGATCCCCATTGCTACAGAGCCAAAATAACTAGCTCCTTTCCTCTCTGGACATCCCAGTTGCAGGGTGAAAGAGGTACAACTTGGAGGGTTAAAGGCTAGCTGTCCTCAGGCAGAGCTGCACTAGTCCAAGCCAGGGTCACAGGAGTATGAAGGATCATGCAACCACAACCACCCCCCTTGTCACTCTCTTTCTAAATCAAATCTAAATCAAACCCTGCTTCTCTCTACTTAAAATATTCCACAACATGGTTATAACATAATGGTATTTTTGTACCTTCAGGATGCTGTTAACCTAGGCACTCCAAACTTTAAGAATGGTATGCCAACTTTCATGATGATGATAATAACATAATGTAATAATAATAATGATAATATAAACCAGCAGCTAATTTAAGACTGTGTCTATGTTGAAGACACAGTACTGAATGCACAGTCCTGAATGTAAAAGTGTGTCCATTTGGCTATTTTTAAGCCAGATGAAGTAGAGCAAGGAGCATACACTGGCTGGCCTGTGTTTAGCACTTCATAATTGCCCAACTATTTATCAAATTCTTGGTTATATTTCCCATACTGTAGTAGTGTCTCTACGAAAGTCCTTAGATGTTTTTTCTCTCTCTAGTTATGTTTACAAAAGCTGCAGTCATATAAAAACACATTAATACTTCCTCTCATTCCATTACCGGAGTCTGAACCTCTGACCTTACCCAAACAAGAAACACTTAGGTCTTTTATTTTTGTAGTCTATGTATAATGTTGTACACTACCTATTCTCAAACATTCATTTTTCTTAAGTGTCTCATTCCTTTAAAGGCGTAAGTGGTATAGCATTTGGAAATAGGCTAGTGTTAACTCCTTTTCCTACTTGCTCTGAGACACAGATTCTGGAAAGTTTGTTTGCTTGCTCCCAAGCATCAACCAGGACTTAAGTTTTCTTGCAGTAGATTCTTGTAAATGCAACCCATCACAGAAATGTTCTGCAAAAAGCAAACAAACACCAAAGGCGTCATTGACTCTCATCCTCATTTTTACTCCCATTCTATAGCAGACTGGGTATATTTTTCAATTCAAAATCTGAAAGTCAGTTGAAGCAGTGCCATCACTGCCATGTACCTTGCAAGAAACTCAATCACCAGGGATTAATGGCCAATAGAACATCGAATACAAAGGAAGAGAACTGTCAAGCACGGAGATACCACTTTGCATTCACTTATCAGACAAAGAACATCTTTAAAAGCCATGTAAAGATTTAGCAAACTGAGCAACACCACCAGGTAAAAAAGACAGCCTGATAAATCAGCACATGCAAGAAAACTTTGCAATCTTAAATTTTCCTACATTAAAAGTCAGTACTGATTTAGGATTATTTTGTTAAATGGAGAAGTAACTGGCTATATCCAGATTTTAACAGAACTTCTAATCTGATCCTAATAAATCATTAAAAAAAGGAATATTAAAAAGAGAACCAATTAATGGCAGAAAAAGAGGTCAAATAAGTCTTTTCCTTTAGACTTAAAATTTTGCATAGAAAGTTGAGAACATCAGTATTTTCTGATCTGTGCTGATATCATCTATAATCTCCTCTAACATTAACAGCAGAACTCTAAACATATAAGCAACTCAAGTATTCCAGTGTTTGCAGTACTTTGCTTTTTTAAGGAAATAAAAAAATTCTATCATCACACTCACTTGACTATACTAACTGCAACCCTGGCTTCTGACCCTGGCAAGACAACGGAGACTATAATCAAGAACAAGATCATTAATCACCTGGATGAATAAAATCTACATGGAAAGAGCAAGCACAGCTCCTGTGAAAGGACAGCCTACTTTTCTAAACTTGCCCAAGTTCTGTGATGGTGTCAACACACATATGAATTAAGGAGGACCCACTGAACGTAATTGTGGAATGGCTAAATTAAGCTAAATTGCCAGGGACTGGAAGAAAGGTCATTTTATAGACTGATAGCCAGGTAAAGTATAGAGAAGAAAAAATAAGGTACAACAGTCACTTTTCAGAACAGAGAAAGGTGATGGAAGCCTCTGGGGATCACTGACAATTAGCTTTATTCACCATCTTTATCAATGTCCAGAAGAATGGAAAATACCGTGAAATCTCCTAAGTCTGTAATTGAAACAGCTTTCTTTACCCCCTGAATCCTGCTATATAAACCTGTACTGAGCTGTACTGCCACTGACCCCACCTTAAAGATGTATTAAAGCATGGAAGAAGCTATACAGAAAATCTTTAGTTAATAAGAGAGGAAAAATCTTTTGTTTTCCCCAGTAAGCTGTTGGAAGAAGATGCTGACCATCCAAATCTTGTCAGACTTCCACAAAAGCACAAACAGCATGTTTTCTGCAAGGCACTGACCCTAACACTACAGATACTCTTTTGCAAAGAAGGTACCATCAGCCAACACAATGTCACGTGTTCTCTCAAGACGCTGCTTCTATAGAAATACACACTGTCAACAAACACTTTTCTTCTTCAACAAAACTTATATTTCCAAACAAATCTTTACTATGTATCCTTTTTCAGGACAGTATTTTTTTAATTGCTAATGGAATATAATTCAAAATAGCTACGCTGTCATATTAAATCAGCTATAGCAGAATATTTTAGCACAGCCTTCTATAAAACCCAAGATGAACCTATTCATTAGAAAATACAGGATTATCTCTGAAGTAAGAAAAAAAAAAATCACAAAAGGGGAGACAGTTACCAAAATCTGCCATCTGGTCTATGTACAACGTAGACCTAACAACACTGACCAAAAATTTTAACTTCACTGTACAAACAGTACCAAAAGTCCAGTAAGGTACGGAAGGGATATTAGTCTTTCTACTGGTAGATACATTAACTATATAGATATAAAAAATTTCAGTATTTTACATTCACAATAATGTTCACTTTGAGATAAGACTAAGCAAAACTACTGCACTAGCCGAGCTTTCCTCTCTGAACCAGGGCAGCAAACTCTGCCCCCAACAGCCATCCTTACCCTGCTTGGGTACCTCAGACCCTCGCTGTAAGGACTCAGCCAAGGTCAGAGTAAGTTAGCACTATAGCAAGTCTGTGACCCCAAATCCTGGCGAGACCATGCTGCCTCTCAGCAGGCAGTCCAGAAACAAGATATTCTGCACATCATAACCCTTCTTCTGGCTCGTCTAGAACATCGCACACAGCCAAAAGCTGCATCCAAGATTTACTACTACAAGTTGGGAGACAAAAGTAAATATAGAATTACATTTCACAGTATAAAACCTCAAACATTAATTTTATAATATATATAAGATTGCTAAAATGCTAAATCAATGTCAGGCACATGACCTTTTGTTTTTAATTTGTGCTCCTGTACTGCCACCTAAAGATCATAGTGAAAAACAGGAACAGTAGTAGACAATGCAACTATTATCTGTAGTCCTGGAAATGAGCGGTGATGGTTTTTCTAATACCTGGCTTTGAACAAAGATCACATTGCATATTAAATGAAAACCAGATTCATGAAACAGTTCGATTACACATCCCACTTCGGCAGTACTTCTCCATTATCCTGATTTCCATACATTTAAAAAAAAAAAAAGACCTATCTATGGATATATGTATCACTCATTAATTTAACAAAGTCTGTTGAATAAGAAGCCACTGCCTTTAATTAGAGGACTAAGAAAGTCAGCTTGCACAGTTGTGATCAATAAACTCTGTCTAGCCACAGTGTATTTTGCAATGTAAGTTAGATTGGTCAAAAATTATTAACTTCCTTATTTAACTTTTATTTAAATTTTTTAATTTAACTGATATCACTATTCAGAAAAAAGACAAACTTTCACAAAAGCATAACCTTTCACAATGTATCAGGTGGTAACACCACTATTTCTCCCAACAAACCTTGCCCTGGTTACACTTCTATATCCAAACTCTTCAGATTCATTTTCCTTCCACCTGTTGCTGCACTCAGCCTGTCTTCTGAAGCCTGCAGCCTCTCACAACTTGGAAGTTGAAAAGGTACAGGCAGACACCACCCCAAAGAACTGATGTCATGAGTCAGACTTCACAGATGTATTAGCTACAAATCTTTTTGGGGGTTGGGTTTTTTTTAATATGCTGAAGTTAGATGCAAGTGTGACCTGGAACACAATGCCAAACTTTTCTTGGGGAAAATAAGGACCACATTATCATTTCTTTAAACAGAAGCTGAGATGCCCTATAAGGACATGAAGCAAAACACTGGGAATGTTTCAATAAACTAAAAAAAAAAAAAAAAAAAAACCAGTGGCTAGCAGTATTGAATTGTTTCATACAGAGTTTTGGATTAACTACCAATATGCTTCAGGTATTAATATACAGATCTCCTACAAACAGGCCTGTCACAATGTATCTTGCTGGAAAATTGCTAAAGGGTAGAAAACAGTTACGTTTTTAGGTTTTTAAGCAAACACAGAAACTACCGTGTGTTTGTCAGTTTTCACTTGTAAGGATTTGGGGGAAGGCAGGCATTTAGTCAACGCATGTCTCAGAAACACCTGTTCCTCACACAGAGTAAGGCATGTACCGGCGACAGGAAACGCAACCACCCCACACTGTCTATTTCGTGAGGGCTGGTGCCGAACGGCTGCCCTCACCTCTCCCAACGCCCGGGGCAGAGCGTCACGCACACAGTCATACGTAGGGTTTGCTCGCGGGGCTATACCGGATGAGGACATCATCCTCCCCACAACACGTAGTTTTGAGCAAGACGGGGGCAGTCGCCCAGGGCTCCCCGCGATAGGGGTTTCTCACCGCGGCCCGTTCGCCC
>NW_010563059.1:0-583 GCF_000687285.1 Phaethon lepturus
TGTCCCGGGGTGGGGGGCCCGTACCGGAATGAAGGTGCCATAACGGTACCCGTACCGGCATGGGTATCCGGTACCGGGATGGGAGACCTGGTACGAGCACCTGTCCCGGGATGGAGGCCCAGCAGCGGCATGAGGGACTTGTACCGGCACCCGTACTGGGGTGGAGGTCCCATAACGGCACCCGTTCCGGGATGGCGACTTGGTACTGGCATGTGGTGTCCCATAACGGGATGGGGGACCTATATTGCTATCTATCCTGGGATGTAGACCCGGTACCGGCATGAGGGACCTGTACCAGCACCTGTACTGGGATGGGGAGTCCTGTACCAGCACCTGTGCTGGGTTGGGATGTCCTGTACTGGGACGGGTGCTCTCGTACTGCCACCTGTACTGGGATGGGGACACGGTACCAGGACGTGGTGTCCTGTACCAGCATGGGAGATATCATTCCAGTGCCCATACTGGGATGGGGATGTGGTTTGGGAATGGGGTGCCCTGTAGAGTAATGGGGGACCCCATGTCAGCACCTGTACTGGAATGAGGGCCCTGTACTGGGATGGAGGGCCCCTACGGGCATCCACGC
>NW_010563059.1:626-1677 GCF_000687285.1 Phaethon lepturus
TCCTGGCAGGGGGGACTTGTACGGGGATGGGGGTCCCCCCCCAGCACCCACACCGGCACTGGCGTTTGATCCTGGGAGGGGGTCCCACACTGACACTTGTGCTCGAGGGGATCCAGCACTCAGCTGGGAGTCCTGTACTGGCACCTACACTGAGGGAGAGAGAGACCTGGGGGACCCCTCACCAGGAGGGTGTTTGTCAACCCTGGGCAGGGGGACCCGGACCCCTGTCCTGTCCCAGTGGTACCCTGAGCCCTCCCTTTTGACCTGCACTCAGAGGAGACCCTGACCCCCTTGGGGTAACCGCACAAGGTGAAGAACCCAGCTTCGCCCACCAGGTCCCCTGGCCTGGGGACCATCTCTTCTGCTGGGGTGACCTCTACCACCCTGCTCCCTGTCCAGACACCCTGACCCCATGGGGGTGTCCCTCACAGCCCACCCACTGCCCCAGCATCCTGAAGGAGCCCTGCTCTTTGCCCTCCATCCTCATCCTCCCACTGCCCAGCAGAGCCCTGCCCCTCCAGAGACCCCCATTCCCCTTCTCCACTCCTCACCTGCATGTCACCCACTGCGGGGGGCACAGAGCTGGGGTCTGGGGCTCTGTCACTTGCTGGGGACAGGGTGGATGCACGCTGGGGACAGTGCCTGTGTGTGACATAGGGGTGGGGGGGGCTGCTGCAGAATGTTCGCGACCTGCAGGATCGGAAGGTGCTGGTGCAGTTTTGGGGGTGCACATGGGGCGATGGAGCGAGCATGGAGAGGGATAACTGGTCCCGCTGGCCGGGTGACAGTGTTGTGCCGTGGTGGTGGTGCCTGGAGGAGACCTGGAGGAGCGGGCAGAGCAGGGGCCGGTGCAGGACGTGCTCAGCGGGGGAGCGCGAGGCAGCTCGGGGGCTTGGGTAGGGGTCTGCTGTGGTCCTCGGCAGCAGTTGAGGGCAAGGCAGGTTCATCTGCTGAAGGTGTCTGATGGGAAGAGACTGGCAGGTGGAAACCGTGTGGGATCGGGGCCAGCAGGTACTGGGGAGGCTGAGGGTGCCGGAGACGACGATGCTTG
>NW_010563059.1:1704-1956 GCF_000687285.1 Phaethon lepturus
GCCCCGGCGCTGTCGTGGCTGACCTGGCACCGAGAGGACTCGGTGGTTCCAGGAGAGCCCTCATGCTGCCGGCGTCTGCAGCCCCTCCTGCTTTAGCTCGCTTGCTCTTTTGAGGAAGGCTCCCCCCCTGCCCTGAAGACCTCCCCAGCACGCAGGGCAGCCCTGCACACCCTGAGGCTCCCGCCTGCGGCTCTGCCCGCAGCCCAGACTACGGGGAGCAGACAGACGGGCGCCGGCGGTGGCGTGTGGGAG
>NW_010563059.1:2016-11648 GCF_000687285.1 Phaethon lepturus
CGTCAGGCTGCCCCGTCGGAGCAATAGCCTCCCACCCTGGGCTGGAGGGGGCTTCCCTCAGGCGTCCCCCCTGGGAGGCAGCGCGTGCAATGGCTCTCTGGGGAGTAGCACAAGGCTCGCGTTTCCCTGGGCATTGAGCCCGGCAGCGGAGAGACGACCTCGCGCCGAGCTCTAGCCGTAGAGCACCCGTGCCGGATCCCTTCTGTTACTCTTCTAGAGATCCCGCCGGGCCCTGACACCGCAGTGGGACTCTTGTGCGTAGCAAGGTCCCCGTCTGGGTGCTTTCTTGCCGTGCTTGCCTCCAAGTGGGTGCGGGTGCCGGAGGCCGACGCTGCTAGCCGGGGCTGACGTGCCTCGCAGAGGACATGCTCAAGCCGCTCTCTCTGACCACCTCCTGCTTTGGGTTTCCTTTCAGATCGATGACATCGCGGACGGCGCTGTGAAACCCCCACCGAACAAGTACCCCATCTTCTTCTTCGGCACCCACGAGACGTAAGCGCTGCCTCGCTCCCCTCTGTGGGCTTTTGCCCCGCTGCCTCTGCTCCGGGCTCACCTCTGCTTTGTTTTTCTCCAGTGCCTTCTTGGGCCCTAAAGATCTCTTCCCTTATGAAAAATATAAGGACAAATATGGGAAACCAAACAAGAGAAAAGGCTTCAACGAGGGATTGTGGGAAATCCAGAACAACCCTCACGCCAGTTACAGTGCCCCTCCGGTGAGTGCGGGCCTCGCGTGGTGGGGGGCAGCGAGGACGTGGGCTGCCGGCGCCTCCACCTCTCCTTTCCTCCGCATCGCTCTCCTTTTTCTGCTTCTCATTGCTACGGTGCCTACGCGCTTCCAGCTCGCAGATTGGCTTTCTTGGGGTTGAAGTAGCTTCCCTTCCCTGCCCTCTCCCTTCCTGAGGGAGTCAGCTCTCCCCCTCCTCCTCCTCCTCTGGAGGAAGATGCTTTTGCCCAGTCTTTGAGGTGGAACTGGGGATGTGCTTTGTGCTGCTTTCCCAAAACCACAGGATTTCGTTGTCAGAGCAAGAACTTGAGGCTTGCTCGTCCCCGGCTGCCCGGACCTGTGCATGGACTGTTGGGCAGTCCCCCTCTTCATCCATTTCTGAGGTCCTGAGCCAAAAGCTGCTGGGCTGCTCCTTCAGCAGGCTTCAGAGCAGGCCAGGAGATGGCTCTTTGCTCTCAATTGCTTGCGTGGGCATTTCGTAACCATAATTGTGTGATACAATTTATTGTATAGCGATCTTCAAAGAAGGCGTCCAAAGCAGCTTCATAGGCAGTTGGTCTGAAGAGGCAGAGGAAGGTTTTTAAGGTGAGCTACAAGGACAAGGTGATCTAGAGGTAGGCAGGCTCAGGGAATGAGCCCCCTCGGCTGTGCTGCTGCCAGTGCAGGAGAGAGGATGTTGGTTTGAGTAGCTGTGGGAGAGGGTCGGACCCAAAACTGCAGATGTAGGGTAAGATGAGGCCACAGAGGTGGTTGAAATCCTGGAGAACAACTTCAGCTTGTTGGGCGGGAGGTTGGTGATGGTGAGGGAGGCAGCCCCTGCTTTGTCCAGGAACTCCACCGTGAACTCCCAGCAGAGGTAAGAAACCTGTTGATGAGGGACCAAGGCAATGCCAGCTGAGGGTTCACCAGCGCCAACTGCATCTTGTGGCCAAAATGCCTGGAGGAGCAGAAGAGGAGACTGAAGTAGAGGTCTTTTCTGGTTTTGAGACCTAAATGAAGCGAGGTGCCAGGAACAGTCAAGGACGAGGAGAGGCTTTCCAGCAGGAAGGCTCCAGCTTTGGAAGAATCCCAGCTCTAGGAGACCCCTTGGGTGCGATGTCCTTGCATGAGGAACCTCATGATGGGCTGGTGAGAAGCCAGGAGACCTTCCCTACATAGGAGTGAGGGAACAGGACACAGGAGATCCTATCTGGGAAGAGTGGCAGCCACCACACTGGACTCCTCGTGTGGACCTTTCCACTGGGGAAGGCGTGCGATGTGCTCTGGGATGAAGCCATCTGAGAAGAGAGAGGCCTGACCTGAGTCGAGGGCTGGCAGCCAGCCCACCAGAGGAGGAGAACGGCCGGGACCTGAGTGCCGGAGCAGAGGCTGAACTGAGGCACCCAGCCCCGCTTGTCTGGCGCCGTTAGGGCAGAGGAGGGCTGGGTACTGCTCAGCCAGGAGGGGCTGTCGGGTCTAGGCATCTCCAGGGGTCTTTGGCAGAGCACGAGGAGAGGGGAGAGAGGGGAGCGAGGCAGCAGCAGCGGGTGGAAGCCGAGCTGGGGGACCCAGAGGGAGGATGTTGCTGGTGGTCTCGGGGTGGTGCACGAGGGCCTTGGGAAGGGAGTGCTGGGGAATTAGAAGGGTATCGACTGAGCATTCTCATGGAAGGGCTTGTCCCCCTGCCCCAGAGCCACACCGAAGGGTTCTGTGACAGGAAGGGAGGCTGCCCCACGCTCCTCTGCATGCTCACCTCTCTGCTCAGCACTGCCGTCCCTCGCTCGTCACCCTTTTGTGCCCCTTCTCCTCTCACCCCATGTGCCGCAGCCCCCTCGGGGCAATAACACAACTCTCATCCCCGCTGTCTTTAGCCTGCCAGCTCCTCAGACAGTGACGTTCCTGAGAATGACCCGATGGGCGGAAGCGATGCAGGTGACGATGACGAAGATGCTGCCATGGCTGCCGTTGCCACAGAGAAAATGGAAAGCGATGAGGACTCGGATCGAGGCAGTGACCACAGTGGGCTCAAGCGAAAATCACTGGCCATGAAGGTGAGTGTGGGCTGAGGTGGTTCCACACAGTGGGGACAGGCAGGTGTGTGGTGTGGGACACCAATGCCATCGTTGGGTCCACCCCTGAGCTGCAGCTTTCATCTACCAAGCAGCGTGTCAAACCCAGCGTGGCTGGAGGTGGTGAAGAAACCAACTCCCTCTGGATTCTGTGATGGGAAATGGGGTTCGGTGCATGTTTGGGGGTTTTGTAGCTGTCTCATGTTGTCTTTGAGATGGTGGGATGGCCAAGTCCTGGTGTGGTTTGCAGCCAGGAGCTGCACGTGGCTGCTCTTGCAGGGCCAGTTGGGAAGAGTTGGGCAAAGCTCCTTCCCAGTAAGTGCTGGCTTTCTGTGGTGGCTGGAGGGGCAGTGGGCATCCCACACACTCTCACTTCTCACATATCAGATGCCAGTGGCAAAACGGCCTCGGAAATCCTCCAGTGACCTGGATCAGGGCAGCCCCTCCCTGACAGAAGAGGAGAACTCGGAAACGTCTTCTGAGTCGGAAAAAAATAGTGACCAGGTGAGAGGGTTTTGCATACGCTTGTATGGGGGCTGGCAGGGTGGTGGGGAACGGGCTGGAGGAAGACTATCGCCGTCTAGGGGGGCAGTGGCTTGGGAGAACCTGACTGGCTTCTGAAACCATCATGAAACTCTTCCCCATTTCTTCATATCTGTGTTTTCCTCCAGGACTTCACTCCTGAGAAGAAGCCAGTGGCCAGGGCTCCCCGGAGGATGCCGGCAGGGGGGAGGAAGAAGAAGGTATAAGACCCCTAGTCTGCAGTGCAGAGGGAGGGAAGCTGGAGAGGAGTCTGGGGTCTGTGCTGCCCAGAGAGGGACCAGGGGGTGGCAGAGCTCTGCCACGGGCTGTGTAGGCTCAGTTTTGGGGTATGCTGCTGAGCCGCTGCCAGCCCCGACTTGGTCCAACCCCGCTTTGTGCCTGCAGAAAGTGGAGTCCGGCTCTGACTCGGACTCCAAGGTGGACTCGGATTTGGAAATGGGAAACACGACTGTGGACATGACCAAGTCGGACTCCAACTCCGATTCCGACTCGGATGTGTCTGTGAAGAAGGCTCCACGGGGCAGGAAGCCAGGTAACACCAAGGAGGCATCTTCTACCACTGCTGGGCCACTGCTGGTTTCCCCAGGAGACTGGGGAGCATGTGAGGCTGGGGGCTGCTGGGGCTCTGGGGTCTCCTTCTGTTGCGGCCACCTTCCAGGCCATATCTGAACAGCCCTCTGCCTCCCTGATTTGGGGCTGTTTTAACAGAGGGACAACCAGGGCCCTTGCTGAACATCTCCCCATTGGAGAAACCCCCTCCCAAGCCCCGTGGTAGGAAACCAAAGCCCGAGCGTGTCCCAACCAGCTCCAGCAGTGACAGGTGAGATCAGCTGGGACACCGTCACCCTCAGGGCTGGGCTGGAGGGTCACCCAGCTCCCCTCCACACCAGGGGTCCAAGCATGCTCTATCCTTTGCAGTGATAGCGACAGCGACGTGGACCGCATCAGCGAGTGGAAGAGGCGAGATGAAGAACGGCGACGGGAGCTGGAGGAGAAGAGGAAGAAGGAGCAGGAGGAAGAGATCCGTCGGCTCCGGGAGCAGGAGAAGGAGGAGAAAGAAAAGAGGAAGGAGAAAGCGGAGAGGGGCGAGGAGGTGCACTCGGACTCGGATAGCAGTGCAGAGGATGAAGTGGCCAAAAAGGGCCGGAAAGGCCGGGCCAAGGCTGCGTCCTCCTCGGACTCTGAACTGGAGCTGGAGAAAGAGGTGAGTGCAGAGCCATGGGGAGCTGGGGACAAACAGAGCCCGTCACCTCCCTGCCAGGTCAGCAGGGACTTCCAGGAGTGGCAGGGCCCTGCTGTCACGGTCTTGTGTTACGCTGGCATGGCCCATGCAGCACTGGGAAGGGCTGTGTCCGTAGGTACATCCGTGCCTTGCAAGTGGGAGCTCTTCCCCTGGCCCGGGACG
Organism: Phaethon lepturus; assembly: GCF_000687285.1. Lineage (NCBI taxonomy): Eukaryota > Metazoa > Chordata > Aves > Phaethontiformes > Phaethontidae > Phaethon > Phaethon lepturus. Next base: position 6,737 of record NW_010563059.1, read on the forward strand.
CCCCATCCAGCTGTGGGTTTTGCATCTCCGTGATGCTCTCCTTCCCACCACAGTCATCAGAGTTGCTCCGCTGCCCTCCCCGGAGGAGCATCAGCCAGACTCAGCTGAAGCACAGGGGAGGGTTGCAGAGGGCTCATAGGAGCCATGCTGCCAGTGGTCAGAGGTGAGGTCGCCCTTTTAGCCTGGCGCGTTCCTCCCTCTGCAGGGGGGCTGGGAAAGCAGCCTGAAGATCTGGAAGGATACGTGGGTCTGCCGGTCGGGTACTGCAGGCTGGGTGGGCCACCTGAGGTACCAGGATATTTACTTTCGGAGCAGAACACCGCTGTGCTGCAACCTGAATCCTTCTTTTATCCTGTGCAGGGGATGGCTCTGCACCCAAACCGACTTGCAGCAGCGCTGTGATGGGTGCTGGCTGCTTGCATTGCTGGATCATGCCCGGCCATGGCCATGGCACTGCCTCTCTCCCGCAGCGGGGAGGGCTCTGCCGCTCTCGCCTGCATTGTTCTCTCCTCCAAGGTAAAGAAGCCGGCGAAGAAGCAGCCCTCGGAGTTGTCAAGGAAACCGAATCAGAAGGAGAAGAGGGGCCGAGCAGAGGAGAAACCACGGAACAAGTCAGCATCTCCCCTCCCTGCATCGGCTCTTTCTTCCTTTGCGGACAGGGCCGATGCTTGACTGCTGCCCAGCCCTCCCCAGCTGACACCCCTGGGTGCGGATGGGGCTCCTGTGGAGCTGCCCCTGGGCCAGCAGTGCCCGTGGAGAGGCCGGGCTATTTCCTCCCCTCCTGTCTCCCAGAGCTGAAGGGGCTGGAGGAGATGCTGGGGGGCACCAAGCTGAGCTTTTCTGGTGTTTTCTATCTCGCAGGGGAAGATCCTTGGGGTATCGCTTTGGGGCTTTGCCTTTCTGCAGTCCCGCGAAGCTGGGGCATGGGGGAGCTGCTGTCTCGGGGCTCCTGCCTGCCAGCGAGCCGGGAGATGTGTGTGAAAGCGTGGGTGGAGCGTGGCAGGGCTCTGCTGCCTGGCTCGCACCGTCAGGCAGGCCGGGGGGATGCTCCAATGTGTGCCATCGCGCTTCTTCATAGCCCAGCAGCAAGTGGGTGTTTTCACCTGAATGATCTTTCCTTTTCCTCTCATAGACCTTTGAAAGTGGAACGAGGCCGGAAGAAATCTGAGCTGATCCCCGAAAGGAGGATGGAGAAGAAAAAGGGTGAGAGCCATTGCGTGCTGTCACAGAGGGGAGAGAGGGAGAGAAGGGATCCAGGGTTGGTTCCCCCATCCCAAGGAAGGGGAGGGATCTTTCCCATCACTATCAGTGTGGTTGTGCTGGGGCCCTTTCCAGCACTGCTATGGTCCCAGCATCGTGTTGGAAAGTGGTTACAGGGTATGTAGAGACCGTGAGCTTCCCTACATACACTCCTTCCTGATCGTGGCACACCTCAGAGAGGCCCCTGGGGCTGTTTGACCTTGGAGGTGGAAACCAAACCCTTGCTGGGGGAGAGGTCCCAGGCCTCAGGCAGCACCGTGCTCTCCTCCGATGACCTGATGCCTTGACCTGTCTCTCTTGCTGCTCCAGAACCAACAGTCGAAGAGAAACTTCAGAAACTTCACAGCGAGGTCAAGTTTGCCCTGAAGGTGGATAACCCGGTGAGTGCCTGGCCTGGGAGGTCCCTGCTCATCGTGTCCTTGCTCACTGCGTGAGCCTTGCCCAGCTGCGATACCTGGGGGTGCTCAGCCTGGCTGAGCCTTCTCTTGCCTTTCTGGATGCTGGGTGGCAGTAGGGGACCGTGCTCCACACTGCGCTACCCCAGGTGCCCACAGGGGGACTGCCAGGCAGCTTCTGATCTTGGTGCCATCCTTGCAGGACATCAAGCGGTGTCTGAATGCGCTAGAGGAGCTGGGCACGCTCCAGGTCACCTCTCACATCCTCCAGAAGCACACCGACGTGGTGGCTACGCTGAAAAAGGTAGGGCAGAGGGCTGAGTGCCTGCCTGGAGGGAGCAAGTGAGCCTGCTTGAGCCACCCCAGGTCTAAGGGCGTCCCTCCTCCCTCTTCCTGGTGCAGATCCGTCGCTATAAAGCAAACAAGGATGTGATGGAGAAAGCTGCCGAAGTCTACACCCGTTTGAAGTCGCGTGTCCTGGGACCAAAGATGGAGGCGATCCAGAAAGCCAACAAAGCCGGGCCTGAGAAGGACAAGGGGGATGCGGAGAAGGGCCAGGAGAAGCTGTCGGGAGGGGAGACACGGAACGAGAAGGGGGAAGGGGAGACGAATGCTGGTAACGCTCACTGCATATCTCGGGGCAGTTCCCTGCTCTGTCCGGGCATGTAGAGATGCCAGGACCCTTCTCAAGGCATGGCATGTCCTGCTGGGGACCGGGGACACGAGCAGGGACACGGCACATCCCCCTGGGGACTGGGGATGCGTGCAGGGATGGCTCTTGGCCTCAGTGGTGGAGGGGAGCAGCAGCCATGCGTGGCACCTCCAGTCCCCTGTTTGCTGGAGTGCCAAGAGTGGGAAAGGACCGAATATCGGACGCTTGCGGCAGTGAGAGCAGAGGGCAAACCTCAACGCCCACGCCCTGGCTTTGGATGCCTCTGGGCTGATTTTTGGGCCAGGACGGCTCCTCGCTGCCAGTTTAAGCGCTTGTCCAAGGCACCGGGGAGACAGAGGAATGCAGAGACGCCCTTGGACGCTGGCTCAGGCTCTTGCGCAGGCAGCTGGTGACTGGGATCTTCCACCCTCGTAGCCGGGTTGCTGCCTGGGGACGTCCTGGTGATGCTGCAAGAGCCTTCCCAGAGGAGCTGATGGGGAAAATCCACTCTGACGCCTGCCTCTGGGCTTGAGGCTGGAGTCTTTGGGGCCCCTCTTGTAGCTGTCAGGGTCAGGCCAGACCTGGGGTCCTCTTGGTCTCGGCTGGGTGTCCCTTGCCTGGACAGGGACAACTTGTGGCCGTGGGTCCTCGGCTTGCCCACTCCCTCATGCATCGGGATGGATGAGGTCCACCATGGGGACCCGAGTATCTGAGCCTCTCTCTTCCCTTTAGACTTGTCGGGTCCTGTCAATGGTGAATCCCTGTCCCAGAAAGCAGAGGGCACAGAGGAGAGGGACAAAAGCCAAGGGCCAGGATCCGGAGAGCCAGAGGCATCCGCCGAGGAGACCCACAACAAGTGAGCACTCGAGGGGCAGAGCTGGGGGCCTGGGAGCTCCCCTTGATCTGATGCATGAACAAGCTGGGCTCTCTCATGGATGATTTAGGGCATCTCGGGAGTTGTGTTGGGCTTTTCCCAGCTTGGGAAGGGGCCTGGGGCGTGGGAGAGGGGCTTCTGCGGGCAGAGGAAGGCAGACGGGCAGGGCAGACGCTCACTGAGATGCCCGTGCTCTCCCCCAGCAGCGTGCAGGACTATCCCAAGGCCGAGAGAGCCGGGCCGGAGCGGGAGCGGGCTCGTGGGGAGTCAGAGGCTGCAGATGACGTGGAGGAGAGCTGAAGCAGCAGCTCCCACCTGGAGCAGGAGGCGGAAGGGCTGCGAAGGGAGACCGGCCTCTGCCTCGTCGCCTGCCTGAGTTACTTCACGAAGTCACGCAGTAGCTGATGTCCTAGGTCTTGTCCTGTGCCCCCGGCCCTGCGACAGCACCGAGCGGCGGGGGCTGTGCTGGTTGTCTGTATTTGTCTCCCCTCCCTTTTTTTTGGGGGGGTTTTGTTTTGATCCTCCCCTCTACCCCCGGTTGTTTTTTTGTTTTCCCTCCCACCTCATTTCCTGTGATTTCAACCGCCATGAAATGAATATAAAGGGTTTTTTTTTTAATGAAAAACACAAGGAGCCCTAGTGTCTGTTTCTTGAGACATCGCTGACTGTGACGAGGGGAGGGCAGGAGCATTCCCCTGCCTGGGGCCAGGACTGGAAAATGCCCCCACAGGTTCCCCCCTTCCCTCTGGCCCTGGCACACGCTACGAGCCAGGACTAAGCACCCATGGGTGTCCCTGTCCCCCCCAGGCCCCAGCCGGGGGTGCGGGACAGCTGAACCGGGCTGCTTTGTGCTTGATGCTCCAGCGCCTGTGCTGGGCTCTGCCCTGGACACGGGGCTTTTCCCAGCCCTGTTCCCCACCATCAGCTTCTCTCCGGCCAGGGGCAGCTGCTGGAGACGGGTCCCTCTGCTCCCGGGGAGGCAGCAGGGCTGGGCACCAGCTTTTGGCTTAAAAAAGAGTAAAAATTGTGTATTCTCTCTCTCCTATCTCAGCCAGGGAGGGACCGAACCGTGGCAGCATCCTGCCTTGTGCTGGGCAGCATCTTTGTCTGTCTGTCTGTCTGCTCTTTTGCAAAGATCCGAAGCTTTTGTACGTGTCAAATAAAGCTGTTCCCAGCTCAACCCACTGCTGCGTCCTCGAGTCCTTGGTTCTGCCGGGGCGGCAGGAGGACGCCCCAGCCCCGCTTTGAGGCTGCTGTTGCAGTAACCCTGCCCTGGGGAGAGGTTGTTTTGTTTTTTTTTTTTTCCAGAGCTGATTTCATGCTCCAGCCCTCCATAAACAAAACCCAAATACGTGTCAAATAAAGCTGTTCCCAGCTCAACCCACTGCTGCGTCCTCGAGTCCTTGGTTCTGCCGGGGCGGCAGGAGGACGCCCCAGCCCCGCTTTGAGGCTGCTGTTGCAGTAACCCTGCCCTGGGGAGAGGTTGTTTTGTTTTTTTTTTTTTCCAGAGCTGATTTCATGCTCCAGCCCTCCATAAACAAAACCCAAATAAACGGAGGGGCTGTGACCCCCTGCACTGCCCCAGCAAGGGGTTTGCATGATCTCTCCCGGGGCAGCACCCTCCAGCCATGGGGCGGCGGGGTTTGAAGGTGGATACGAGGCCCAACCGTCCTTCCCCCCAAACTCCCCCATCGTCGCAGTTCGGGGGACCAAATAACACCAGGACGCAGC
>NW_010563060.1:0-454 GCF_000687285.1 Phaethon lepturus
GGCGGGGTGCACCGGTGCCACCGAGGCAGATCTTGTCCCCGGTGGACACCTCAGCAGGTGACCCCACATCCCCTGTAAGGTGTCGTAGGGTGTCGGAGCCCAAGCCCAGCCCTGCATCATCCAGCCTCAGACCCTTCTGCCCCACCGTCCCTGCTCGGCCACTGAATTATTATCCCTCTGCTTGCTGGCGCTGAAGCTGACGCTCATCAGACCCCTGCTCTGCGCAAGGCAGACGCACGAACTCTGATCTAATTTAACGGAGGATCCAATTCGTCACGGGCTGGAAGGCAGCAGAAATTACATGGTATGCCTGCAGCCCCGCGGCAGAGCCACAGACAAGGGAAAAAATATATCCCCTAAACAGATGATGACTGTTGTCAGGAAAGCAAGGAGGCTTCCTCATTAGCTGAGCAATACTTCCTTCGGTGGCGGCAGCGTTCCTGCCAGCCGTCGG
>NW_010563060.1:486-745 GCF_000687285.1 Phaethon lepturus
GCGGCCGGCTGGGAGAGAGGAAAGGGAAGATGGACCTTAGTGACAGCTGCCAAAGCAAAAGTTTCTCGCTCACATTTCAGGAAGTAATCACGGCTCTCCAGGCAGGCGGGATTGTTTGACTTTTCTGGAAACCGGGACTCGGCCAACGCTGCAGAGACAGGGACAGAAGGGTTTGCCGTCAGCAAAGAACCCGACGCCACGAACAAGGGTGTTACGGGAGCATCGCCGCGCACCTGGTGGTAGCCGGCTGCTGCAGCCC
>NW_010563060.1:757-2278 GCF_000687285.1 Phaethon lepturus
GCCAGCTCCCCCTGCACATCCCCATCGGCTCGGACACGGGAAAGGACAGATGCCACCTTTGCCACCCCAGGGACATGGCCTGGGGGGCAAGGAACTGGCTGCAATTCCCACGGGCACCGAGAAAATGAGAGAGGAGAGCGCTCCGGGTAAAGGAGAGCGCGCGGGAGAAAGCCGCTGTGGTGGCTCGCCAAGCCTGGCAGGTTTGGGAGACCACAGCCTGCCCCATGAAGAGGACCGTCTATCCTGGGAAGAAAGAGTCCCCTTTCAGAGGAGGCCACTTTGGCCGCTTGCCCCCTCCCGCAGGGTCCTGCCTAACTCCCAGGCTGTTTGTTGCCTCTCCAGTCTCTGTGGAAAAATTCATAAAACCTCGAGGCCATGGCGGAAGCCCAGACAGGGATTGCGCAACGTGCAATGCAACCGTGCCGGGCAGCCTCCCGGGCTGGCGGGAGAGGGGCGAGCGCTCGCAGGAGCCCTTGAGCCCGCAGGCGTCTCCCACCTACGCGGGGAGGATGGAGGGTGACGGGGTGACCTCCGAGCAGAGGGCCTGGGCGAACACAAACCTTCCTCCATCTCCTGGAAACTCAGCCCATCAATTCCTTTTCCCTGCAAGTGGTCCCACTGGTTTTTGCAGGCAGCGGCCAGCACGTTCTTCACGGCGCCCACAGCCTGGGTGCATTTGGTGAAGTTCAGCTCGTTCTGGAAGCTCAGAGCTGGGGAGAGGTTTTCTTCCATGGCTACTTTTAAGGCCTGAAATTCCTGAGCCAAAAAGATGGAGTTTCAGGAGGTTTCAAACAAGCTGAAGTTGTCTCTTGTTCCACAACCCCACCCTGTCCCGGCGGATTTGGGAACTGGCAGCTCACAGGACTTGGCCCAAGGACAAGGGAGGAGAGCACTCTCCCGGCCACGCGTTCCTGGCGCCTTCTCTTCACTCCCTTTCAAAGCTGGACCCAGACCATGCCCACCTCACGAGCAGCATCTCCTCCCAAAAAGGTCTCCTCTCACTGGGCTGCCAGGGATGGGAAGGATGCCGGGTGGGGGCAGTGGGGCACCCCAACCTCTCGCTCTTTGCCCCCCACACCTACGTGCCCAGCCCAGGCAGCACATCAGCTTCTCCTGAGTCACGGCCGGGATGGAGGTGGGGGTGATGGAGGAGAAAGTCTTGGCCACCCGGTCCCCCCGTTGAGTGTGCCAACAGGAGTGACACTCTGCAGCGCTCACGTCCCAGAGCTCCCGGCACCCAGCTCCACGTGAAATGAGACAAAACCCCAAAAGACCGGCTCCTTCTCCTCGCCCCATCCCACCCAGGCACCTGGAGGAAGTAGATGGTGTCGGTGCTGGGGACATTCTCCAGGTTTTGCTTGCACTGGGCCAGCTTGGCTCGCCTCTCCTCCTTCCAGCGGAGATCAGCCTCGGCCTCCCCCAGCATGGAGCGCTCCCCGTCCTCGATGAAACCAGCCACCTCCTTCTGGAAGGCCGCCAGGACCGCAGAGGCTTCTGCGAAGAGCTTCTCGACTCCTTTCC
>NW_010563060.1:2309-3575 GCF_000687285.1 Phaethon lepturus
CAGCACCCTGAGCGCAGGGAGAGAGAGGTCGGGGTCACCTCCCACAGGCAACGGTGTGGGACAGCAGCCTTGTCCCCTGCCCAGCACCCAGTTCTCAGCTCTGTGGGGTCCCCCAACACTCCATAACCCCCTTCACCCAAGAGCTCAGAGCACTTTACAAACCAGGTGTCAAGGGACCTGGCTGGGCACAGCCGCTTACTGCTCCACCACATCTCGTGTCCCAGGCAGTGAAGTGACGTGCTTGCACAAGGGCCAGAGGGGACCAAGACCCCCCTGAGCCTGGGGAGAGAAGGTGCAAGAGCCAGCGGATGCCCTGGCACCATCCTCACCCCATACCTCCTTCCAGGTTGCAAACGAAAGCCACCAGAGATGCTGTGAGTTAGCAGAGATGAGGAGCAAGAACCCTCAGGGATCCTTGCCAGGGTCACCATGGTTTTACGGAGCGCTTGCTCCCCTGCGAGCACCACCTCTACACCCCACGTTCCCCAAAAGCTCACGGCCCCTTCACCTCCGCCCCCCCGGCCCAGCAGAGCTGCGCTAATGGAGCGAAGCCATCACAGAGTCACCTTAATGAGCTCCACCATCTTCTTGGCCTGCGCAATGGTGACTGCCAGCTCCTCCAGCTCGTTCTCCGCATCGCTGAGGAATTTGGCTTGTTGGGCCTGCAGACACAATGGCCAACGCTGAGCTCTGCCCCCCAATCCCGGCGGCAGGGAGGCGTGGGGGATCCAGCCTCTCCCAGGTTCAGCCCACAGCCCCCTCTCTGTCCGTGACCTTGCTATCAGGCTTCGGGTGAAGGGTGCAAGGAATTGCGAGTTGTTTCCCTGTTTTCCTCCCCCGCAACATCCAACCTCTCTTCTCACTCGGTTGGAAAACTAAAGGAGCAGCCGGGCTGCGAAGAGTCGTGCCCAGCTCCACGCTCCCCACCCGGGTCCCAGCGGAAACCAAACAAAATAGGAATTTGAAAGTAAAACCATTGGGCAGCGACTGCAGCAAGCGCAGCTACGCTGTGTGCTCTTAGTGTGTATCCCAAGGCTGGGAAAAACCCTCCTGGGACTGGTGCGGAAGCTGAAAGGCAGACTGGAGCGCTCGGAAGCGCAGCACTGAGAGAAACCTGGAGAAAACCTGGAGGTTTCTCATTAGGAGCAAAGCAAACCAGCTCGGGAGCACGGGGTGCTGCGTGGCTGCAAAGGAAGCACCGTCCGAACGCGCTGTTTCCTGACGCGCTATTGCTGGCGCCGGTCATTGCCCGTCACGAGGATGGGT
>NW_010563060.1:3649-4163 GCF_000687285.1 Phaethon lepturus
CAGGAGGCCATAGCACTCCCCAGCCCCCCCGGCTCCCCCCACCCCGAGGCTCAGCTCCCTGCGGCGCTGCTGCCCGGCGGGGGGGACAGGCCCTTTCCCCGTCCATCCTTCGCACCCCGCAGCGCGAGGGCAGTGGCAGAGAGCAGAGGCCATGCGGGCGACGTTAAGCAGCGCCTGCTGAGGCTCGACAGTTCCTCGGGGCTGGGGTCACACATGCTTTCTTATTTTAAGGCAGCTGATGACTAATAACTCCGGCAAAAGGGTTTTCCTGCAATCCCAACAGCTCACAGGGGAGCGGGTTCGGAGCTGCCGCTGTGCTCCCCGCGCCAGCGTGCCCACAGCCCCTGGGCTCTGCCCTGGAAAAAGCAAACCCCCCCAAGGTCTCCAAACACCCCATGCCAAAGCGGGGATGCCACCACGCCACGACCCTCATGGGCTCCCATCTGCCTGCAGCCCCGCAGAGGCCCCACGCACTCGAGGCAGCAGTGCCCAGGAAAGCAGCAATGTGTTGGGC
>NW_010563060.1:4189-4520 GCF_000687285.1 Phaethon lepturus
TGTTGGGCTTTGAGCTCCAGCTCCCGGGGAAACTCGTGGGTGCGAATTTGGGAGATGACTCAGCCGCATCTGGGAATGGGAGTGACGGAAAAAACCCCGCTGCCAAAACACCAGGACACAAAGGGCTGGGGGGAAAAAAACCGCCTTGACGAAGCTGTGGGAACAAGACGGAGAAGGCGGGTGCCCCGTGACCGCGGGGGCGGCCACTGCGGGGTGTCCCAGGCGCCCTCGCCCCCAGCCCTACACCCAGGGGGATCGCGAGTTCAGCCCCACAGTGGGACAAGGCCCCACGGGCTGGCTGGCAGTGGGTCTGCCCCTAATGCCTGTCCCC
>NW_010563061.1:0-1591 GCF_000687285.1 Phaethon lepturus
AGCGTGGGTCGTCCCTGTGTCCGTGTGTCCCTGCTTGGGCTGATCCGGGAGCCAGAAAAGTTGAGGCGTCGCCATGCAAAAGTTTGACGCTATTTCCACGACTGTGCTCCCTGGGTCCCGGCCGAGATGCTCTTTGTAGCTGTCGCCCAAGGCTGAAACGTTTAAACGGGGCAGATAAATTATTAGGAGTAAAAGACTTGAGCGGCTTAATTGGGAAAAGCGGTCCTGGTTCCAACCAATGTCCGTACAATTGCACACTGCAGTCCACCATTATTCGAGCTTCATCTACTATGCACTATATACCACCGTCTCCAAAGGATTGTTGCCCTAGAAACTTGTTTTAAATCTCCAGCTATATATCAACACCTTGTTTTAGCAGTCCTTGGCTGAATTACAGTTACACAGTTTGGCGCTTCTTTCAAATTTCCTCCCATCAGTTTGGCCAAAGAAAGGAATTTTTCTCCTTTAGAAATGAATTGGCTTAATTAGTAAGTAGATTAATGGCAATTGCTGGTGAGTTGGTTTCCAGCAGAGTTTCACCAGAGAGGGTTAATCGGAGTCAGGTCTGGAATCTTTCCCAGAACTGGCTGCCAGCCATTTCCGTCAACCAATCAACCCCGTAAACAAACGCGCCATCCCCTGAAATAGAGTTTATTTCTTACTGTCATCCCGCCGGAGTCACTTCCCCAAACAGCCGCCACCTCGCAGTGGGCTTGAAATGGGTCGCCCTGAACTCGGGGCTGCTCATTTCCAGCTATTTCCCCAGCTACTTGGTAAGTGTTTCCCCGGCAAGAAAAGATTATTTGGTGCGCATCGGCATTCAATAAACATGTAACCTGCTTCCAGCAGCCTCCAGCTGAGATTTTGCTCTTCTAAGTCGCTGATAATTAGAGGCAAAAAAACAATTGACATAACAGGGCGATCCAAAACGCTTTTCCAAAGCCACTGCCTGAAATACGGGGCAAGCGAGAAAAAACGTCAGCATAGTCTTTGACATCTTTTTCAGCCTTTCCACTTATTTTTTTCTATACCGATAAAACGCATTCATACTTCGACTTGCAGCTGCATTAGTCTTGCAAAAAAAAAAAAAAAATCCCTGCTGAGAAATGCATATAATAGGAAAAACAGATCGGCTGGACAGCAGCGTAATTAATGCCAGAAAGGGCTGAGGCCGGTTTCATAGTTTGTCTTTTGAGGATATCAAGACGAGACCTGGTGAAAAATGACGCATGCTTTAACATTTCAGAAAGCTGGCAACTAGCAGCGCTCTAAAAAAAACCCCCCCCGCCCCTCCTTCTTTTTTAACTTTATGCCTCTGAACAAAGGGGTCGGCAGAACTAGCTAGGTTGTAATGAGTTCTGTGTCCCTAGCACATTAAGTGCATCATGGAAACATATTGTATCGAAATAGTTTGGAGGAGAATACTGGGGATGAAAGAGAAAGGGTGCTTTGATCAGCTCCCTGGGGTCCTGAGTGCGCGCAGACCGACTTGCAAGGACTTATTCAGCTCCAGCGAGACACACTTACAACGCCATTCAAAGAAATTTGCATATCTGTAATTTATCACATTTGTCCCGAACATTTTTGCAAG